>NC_048411.1:1930032-1980859 GCF_013103735.1 Etheostoma cragini | reverse complement strand
CCCCCCCCCCCCCCCCCCCATTTCAAATCACAACTCAAAACAAATCTTATTCCACTTGAATGTCTATTGCTGTTTTATTGCTGTGTAGTATTTTTTTGCTGTTTTTAAATGTCTAATGTATGCTAACCCTGTACAGTGTCTTGAGAAAGGCGCCTTTAAATAAAATGTATTATTATTATTAAAAGGATAGTTTGGATCTTTTGAAGTGAAGTTGGATGAGGTAGCCTTCTTATTACGTGTGCTTTATATTTAGAATATTTCCCCGCTTTACCTTGCCGTCACAGGTGACAGCCGTCTCCGTATGTACATCTATGCTCTCTTTAAAGCCACCAGAACATTTCTTTTACCTTGAAGAAAACGGAAGTTTCTGGTTTGCTGCAGCTTCTATCATATTAGTAGTAGTAGTAGTAGTAGTAGTAGTAGGAGTACTAGTTGAAAGGAGTCGGGAGGGATGAAGAAAACAATATAACGGTTTCAGTTCCTCGTGTAAAAAGCACCGTTTGACAGCAAGGTAAAGCTGCCAATATTCTGAATGCATATCAAGGTCTGGGTTTTTAATTCTGAATGGCAGGGTGTCCATTACAAAGTGATACAGGACACCTCACAAGGGGTTCTGGTGATTGTTTACCATTCTAAATGAATGCTCTACTGTACATTAAATGAAAAAGTAAGTTTTTTCCAACACTGTTGTGATCCTTCAGTGCCTGTCCTCTGAACACCACAGGATGGCGCTAACACACAAGCTAAAAGAGATGAGTTCTCCCACCCTGCCATACTCCTCTGATCTAGAGGAACTTTGATCAACTCTCATCCCATTCACTGGTCAGATGGTGACAGTACACATGGCCCACCATTTGTTTGTGAAAGTCTTCATTGATTTGGGAACAGTAACATAAGTGGAAACCGTAACGTGGCTCGTTGATGAACATACTATTAAATTATATTGACTGATTGCCAACAGCACACAATGTTTTGACTTTGAATCTTGCTAGCATAGCGTTAGCTTTCTGGCTCGTAGCTGCCTGACCCAAAAGTTCTGTGACTTGAGTGGACCAATTATATCTCCCGTTGCCAAGCATGGAGAGTCGTAGCTAAGGTCTATCCTATTTACTGGAGCAGTGAACCGCATTTGCATTGCATAAAAACCTTATGGGATCAAACCCTCAGGTTTTACCCAGGAAAACAGAGTTATTGCAAAAAAAAGTTTTTCATTTTGATTTTAAAATTCATTTAAATGAAAGAATGGTTTTAGGAAAATTGTATTTGGCAAGTATGGTATAAGTGGTTTGATGCCCTTTGCGGTGTCCATAATCATATAATTAATCATAATTCTGGCAACCCCGTCGTCCATTAGTTCCTGATAATGGACAACAAGTCAGGAATTAATTCTTACATACACTTAAACAGATTTTTTTTAGGTGGTCTTTCTTGCTGCAGCCCATGCTGCCCCCGCCCAGACCAGAACCTTTCTTAGCTCCCTTGTCCCGACTCCTGTCTACTTCTCCAAACTGGAGGCGTGCCGACTGCCATCTAATGTAGGTAATACACAGACTGTGGATAAGTAACGTATAAAACCCCAATCCCCCCCAAAAAAGTGTTTGACTAAAAATCACATTTTCAAGACTACAAGTCATCCTTTTTTTCACAGCTTGGCTGGTCCCGCGACTTATAGTTGAGTACGACTAATACTCGGAAAAATACAGTAAGCACATTTTTCCACTCATTGTATCTTTATGTATCTAGTATCTAGATATTTATATTTTTCAGTTTTTTAGACGTTATGTATTTATATTTATCCCTCTACATGCTCTGCACACCCATTTCAGCATTTAAGCATTTATTTATTTTAATTCATATAACTTATAACTCGACTTTTCCACAGTATTTTTAATTGTTTGTTGCATTCTTTTAAGCTGTGAACTTAGCATGTAATTTCGTAATACAGTGTACTGTGGTATGACAGTAAAGAAATCTTAAATTCCAAACGCAGACCTTGTGAATGCCGTCTCTAAAAACCTGTAAAAGAATCAATGAAGTAAATCTATAATAGTGGTCCCATCCAGTTAAAGGACTTTTGTCAATCTATTTCAGCATACAAAACCTCTCCGAACTTAGAAACCTTTGTCTGAGTGGAGGTTTTTTGGAGCATGGATGGATAAAGTAGAGTTGCAGTAAATGGCCTGTGTGGGTGTTGCTCGTTGTGAGAAGAGAGAACGCAGGTGGTTTTTAATCCAATGTTCTGCCCTAAAGAGCACTTAACAACAAATAGGAAAACAATGAAGCACCACTTTGGGTGTCACTCAAAGCTCACTAGAGCTGGTTGGCTTGTTTATAAGGATGCTGATAAGAATAACTCTTTGGATTAAGGTATGTCAGACAATTACATAAACATAGTTCAAACAAAGTCTAATGTGCTATTTTTCTCCCTGTGGCAGCCTAAAGGTCATAATTAATAAAAGGCAGTTTTTTAAGAATTCTTACTAGAGTTTGGAATTGCTTTCTAGGGTCTTTCGAGGTAATAACGCTCTAAGCAGATTTATCATGGTGTAAACTATGACTGGGCGCAAGAAAAAAACATATAATCCCCGCTAATACCTGTTTGCAGCTCAATCTGTCAGCCTTTTATATGCTAATACATTTAAAATGGGACCATAACAAACAATTAACACGAGGAAATGATTCTGCCAAGCCAATTAACCTGGGCCTCATGCAGCAACATTAGACGCTCCATTGCCTCGCTGCAATCCTAAAAGTTGTGCGCCACTTTCTGGAGGTCAAGCTAATCAGCTTCTTAATTATAGCATCAACGGTGTAACAATGTCAATACACAATGTGAGTGTTTGTGCATTGTTTTGGGTTGTAATCTCCACATTTCCATATTTCCTGTACTTTGCTCCACCAGGAAGTTGAGTGACTGTTTTCTACAGATTTAAACAAACATCTTAACCCTTGTGTTGTTTTCTCGTCAAAATTGAAATTCAACACCTTTGTTGACGCTTTTAGTGGATATTTTTGACTTTTTCTAATGTTTTTGTCCTTTTTTCCCCAATGTTTCTCACTTTTTTGACATTTAACACTACGTAACACTAACTTTAGTTTACAGTTATTTTTGTAATTCACGGTCGATAAACCTAATTTATAGGAAATTATACCTAATGTTTGAGTTAGAAAAGCAGAAATTAGGAATTATTGAGACAAAAATTACAAGAATGGATGTTGATGGATAATCACAGACTGGAATATGTCAACTTTTAGTGAACACTCTTTCCAATGCAATTTGTTTTCAAATGCTATAAAATTGAATAAGATGTCCCAAAATTGATGAAAGTAGAGATTTGTATTCAATCATGTTCTTTTGGGTGACAACAATTGGGTTGTTAAAAAAGAACACTGGTATAGGAAAACAGGTCAACATGACCCAGGGACAACATGAGGGTTAAGAAGGACTTGGTTTGGGGCCTCAACACTGAACCTTCCACATGTCCTGTCCATATGAGACCATGGTCTAGCATGGGAATCTGAGTTAGCGTCCAATCTCTACAGAAACCTCTAAAAGGTGAGACTTAAGAGGCCTCAGAGCTTAAGAGGGGCACAGGGTGTCCATCAGCACCATGCACACCCACCCACTACACATAGCTGGGATTCCTTGTGGGAGCAAATCCTTACTATCAGTCTGATAGCCCTATTTTCAAACAGCGCAAGAAGTTGTTAAAATGATGGTGAAAATTGGGTTTTGCATTTCGCATTGAGAATTGGTACAGTTTTGGCAAACTAAATACTTGATGCAAAAGAACCGCGATTTTTGACGAAGGCTTAAAATGAAAAGAATTCAGTTAGTGAGTAAATCAGTGTCCATTGTCCTTTAAATAGGGCCCTGTCCACATGAACACGGATTGTCAGAACCGTAGCTTTTTCTGTACAGTTAGCCCGTTCGTCCAGGTCACTGAAACCGAACCGTTATGAAAACTCCTGCCAGTCAGAAACTCCGGTTGCACTGGTGTCATGTAACCAGTCAACACGGTGAGTTTTGGCTTTTGACGTCGGAGTGCGCCCTGATGTCTCCTTTGTTTGAATCAGATTGTGCACTGCCATCACCTTTGTTGACACGAGACACATACCAGTTTTTGTGTAAACAAAAAGGTATGAAAATCAGTTGTTTTCTACAATAGATATATATATATTTTTCATTTTGTCTATAGTAATGTACTGGGGGAAAAAAGTTACAAATTTAAGGTAGGTAATAGTAACAAAGGATGGTGTGACTAATCCTGTAATCCTGCTAGTTTTCATCATCACATAGAATGTCTTCCCTTGCCATGCACCTGCATCATCTGTAAATACTAATGAATGTGGTGATTCCATTGCTTCCAACCTCAATCATTTTCTGAAAAAAACGTAAGTGCGCAATTTTACTGTAGTAAAGAGAGTGTTTTTTTGTAAGTTTCTTTATAGCTGTATATGTAACCTCGGCCATCTGACCTGGACATGTTGGTATCTTTGCTCATTTACCTGTTTCTCTCTAACGTAACGTATACATGTACACACACACTGTGTGTTTGGTAACAAGTCTAAAACAGGAAACCTCTTTAGGCTTTCAGCTGAAATTGCAATCAGCAGAGTTAAAAAGTCATCAGACTGAAATACATTTTGTTTATACTGTGTGGTTAACAGTTTTGACAGCAGTGTAGATCCACAGTGTTGTTAGAGGTTAGAGGCATGGGATAAATGTGTACAGCCTTGAAAACTGTGTTTAAGGGAAGAAAAAGGAACTGCTGCTGTGTAGACTGGAGTTAGAGTCTGGTCTACATGAACTACTGCTGTGTAGACTGGAGTTAGAGTCTGGTCTACATGACCTGCTGCTGTGTAGACTGGAGCTCTAGTCTGGTCTACATGAACTGCTGGTGTGTAGACTGGAGTTAGAGTCTGGTCTACATGACCTGCTGCTGTGTAGACTGGAGTTAGAGTCTGGTCTACATGAACTGCTGCTGTGTAGACTGGAGTTAGAGTCTGGTCTACATGACCTGCTGCTGTGTAGACTGGAGTTAGAGTCTGGTCTACATGACCTGCTGCTGTGTAGACTGGAGTTAGAGTCTGGCCTACATGAACTGCTGCTGTGTAGACTGGAGTTAGAGTCTGGCCTACATGAACTACTGCTGTGTAGACTGGAGTTAGAGTCTGGTCTACATGAACTACTGCTGTGTAGACTGGAGTTAGATTCTGGTCTACATGACCTGCTGCTGTGTAGACTGGAGTTAGAGTCTGGCCTACATGAACTGCCACCATGCTGCTACAAAATATACACACACAGATACACACAGACATACACACACACATACACACACACGCTTCTCAAAACATTACACTTGTCACTATTCTGCCTGTTTATGCGGGAAACATGGATTACAGTAATGGGGCTCATTAATCCTGGCACAGCCTCCTTACACAGTGGCTTGAATAAGTTTACACACCCAGGCTAAAGTTGATAAAAAAGGCCGAGGGAGCTTTATCAGGAGTCATAGTATCCTGATCCATGAAATAACTGGCCTTTAGTAATTAACATCTGCCCGCCTCTATGGGAATTTAACATAGGGGGGGTGTATACTTATGACCCCTGTATTTTAAGAAAGAACATTTATTTATTTACAATGAAAATTGGTGTCCTTAAAAGGTTGGATTTTCCTATTTTTTTAATCAAGGCATTAAAATCAATTTCCAAAAGATGTTTTTTTATTCCTCTTTTAGCCTGCATGTGTAAATGTATGCAAGCCACTGTATGTAATATAATTCACCTTGAATAATAATTGTCTTTTGGCTCAACAGACAAAGTTAATCTCATTAACAGAAAATCTATAGAAAAAAAACGCATTATGTACTTTAACAGACTACTGTTTGGTGTGTGTGTGTGTGTGTGTGTGTGTGTGTGTGTGTGTGTGTGTGTGTGTGTGTGTGTGTGTGTGTGTGTGTGAGAGAGAGAGAGAGAGAAAGAGCACTGATGCAGGCTTTGTAGCCCTTCCACTGTGCTTTTAATGCATTACATTATTGGACAAAGGTGAGGCATTATCCACGATGGAAATTTCCACCGGGAGAGCCAACAGAGAGAGACTTATTTCTCAGAAGCACAATGAAGAACTATTCTGGCCAATTACATTTAATCCTAATTAAATGGTGCAATGGTTTAAAAAATAGGAATGCAAAATCACAGCGTCCCACCAAATCAAATTTGGCCCTGCTTGCATTCACGGTGGTCGTCGCTGTGATCTAATGATACAAAGACGTAAAATTCATCTTCATTGGTTTATTTCTCCTGAGGTTCCCGATTGAAAGAGTCAGTGAGCTCTCTGTACAGGAGAAGAGGAGAGGCCTGTGAGCTACTGCTGGCCTCCTTATAATACTCCCTTCCGTGACAGATAATGAACATGTGACTCACTAGAAGTAGTCAGGAAAGGTAGCAAATGGTTGAAGTATTATGCATGAATAGCATTTGCATGATGTGCAGGAATAGCGCTTTGTTTCACAACACAAAACCAGGACAACAACCTCCCACCCACCCTGTGCCATTTGTCCTGGTCTCTATTCAAGTAAAGGTTATGCTGAGCCCACGTCATTTTTCTGCAGCATCTGCCTGCATATTCATCTAACCACATGCGATCTCACTTGGGAGTGGCCCGGTTTCCCTGGGTTTACCGAGCAGATAGAGCTGTCGCCGATGCGCTTTGTATGGTAGTACAGTCACAACACTGGAGGGAGGGGAGTGTGGGGGGGGGGAGACAATGAGGTGCGAGAATTTAAGTGGGTTGCAATTCTAACAAAGTGTTTTTGGAGTAGCATCCTTTTATGTAAAGATGTGAAAATTGTTCTCGCCCACGCTGTGTTGCAGCATGACAAGTACGGATAGATATTAAAGAATGGAAAAAGGCGTGAAGACAGAGTCCACAAAAGAACTTCCTTTCCACATATACCTATTCATTTGGTTAGTTAGTACTGAGACAATGTGTTCAGTCCAACTCAAGACCTCATTCATTATGAGGGAGAGAAATGCTTACTTGACTTATTGTTCCTACTTGATATTTGTATTACATTTTTTGCAATATGTCCGATACCCGTTTGTGATACACTCTATGGTTAAACACATATTTCACTTTAAATGCATATATAAAGTATATGTCAACACTGCTGTAACTGATCATGTTTACTTGATATATGCAGCATATTTCTATCCTTTTATTCTTATTTCTTTCCTTCTTTATCTATCTTTCAATAATTACATATATGAGAGGCCCATAGAGAGGTGTACAGGGGCTGCTCTTTAACACGTCATCACTGACTCTGAGACACCGCAATATTGCATTACTGAAACCTGCAAAATTGGTCTATTTACATATTTATCACACTATTTAAGCAGTTGCACACTTTGTTTTCCCATCCTGTTTATATTCAAGTATTTGTTCTTATATTGTATGTATGTATATTGTATATATATGTATATGTAATTTCCCATTTTTTTGGGATCAACAAATATCTATCTATCTATCTATCTATCTATCTATCTTGCTATCTATCTATCTATCTCGCTAACTATCTATATGTATTAAATGTAATTCCATTACAAGCATCCTGAGGAGAGTCATCAGGTTTTAAAATGCAGAATATGCAGATTCCGGACTCTAAGTCTATAAACTGACTGACTGACAGCGTAACTGATTGCATCGTTGACTGATTGCTATTGACATGGCTGCTTAATGAACACAGCAGTGGACATGGACACACAAACAGTTAATGAGTCCGGTCTGACCTGGGAGGACATGCCATGGCAGGGGTAGAGGATGGCCTTGTCGTCGTCCTCGGCGCCCTGGTCCAGGCAGTACCCGCTAGCTTTGCTGTTCCTCACCTGAAAGACAACCGGAGACAGATGGTTTGGGTACGGTGGGTGCCAGGTGTACTGGGATCAAGATTAAAAGATGTTTTCTATAAATAATCTTACATGAACAGCTTGGACAATTTTGGAAATGTGCCTATTGGTCCTGATCACTCTCATATCACTTCAAGACTGTATGACCCCTGATTTCCACCAACTGGGAATCAGCTCCGCTGCGTGACGACTCCGTGCTCCGCTGGTCTTCAATACCCACCAGGTCCGGATTTGTTACGTAACTGCCGCGGCCATGACTGATAGCTGAAGTCACGAGGAAAAACACGAGATCTCGCGAAGTCACGTGTGATCAATAACAGGATGAAGTTTCTATAAAGAGAACCCCAAAACCTCTGACCTCCAGGCCTGTCTCCGCCCACTATGACATTTTCAAGGTGTAGTGCAGGGAGATATGAGCCGCCGTGAGCACGGTGTACTTTATTTTGAAAATTAACCAGATGTTTTATTTTGTTTCTGTGCTTGACTTCCTGTCCCTCACTATCTGCCGTGTGCTGAATTGCCGCAGAACTCCCCGGCGTCCGACAAAAATAGAAGCTCTGCGTATCTGCTCTGGAGGGCTGGGGATCGCCGGAGCTGGGACGGAGTCGGGACGCAGCCGTTCTGCAGCCAGTGGAAATACACACACTGACTTTAATGGAAACCTAAGGACTCCTCTGTCGTGCCGAAGCGGATCCGCAGACGTTCCGCAGTTGGTGGAAATGCGGGTGAAGCTCCAGCCTACCAGCAACTCTGCACCTGGGTAACGGCCATGTTTCGTTATCTCAATTCTCTAGGGCTGTAAGAATAGGAAATACTAAATAAATGTACATACTAAGAAGCTTATGTAAGGATGTTAAGGATTTGGAGAGAACAAAAATGTTGCTCAAAAACTACTTCCTGGCAAAGCTTTTGCTGTTACACTTGCCACAAAATGAAAGCATCTGCAATCTGAAAGCAGATCAAATGTTTATTTCCCTTGAAACTGACTCATTATTTCCTTCCTGCGCGCATGTTATACCACCCCCTGTCTATCAGACCCAATGTGACTTGTTCACACAGCAGTCTCAGATCCTCTCAATGAGATGACCTGGCCGTGATAGGATATTATCATGCAGTGACCAGTCCCCCTTCTGTCTCTCCCTCTCCCCCAGGCCTCCAGTTGGTGGTGTGCATTGAGCATGAGCTTCGGTTCTGTGTGATTTGAATGCATACGGCTTCATTTCCACATTGCGACATATCTATGTCATATACATGACATAGATATGCATATATATGCGCTGTTTTCAGGGAAGGTTCCACTCGGCTGGTCTGGTCAGCATGGCCGAGCGCGGCGGTGAGGCTCGGTGACAGATGAGATTCACTTCTGCGACGGCGGCTGCGGCAACACACGGCTTGTCGACAGCTCTAAAACAGTGCCACTTAAGTGGCTGCCGCTCTGAGGAATCCATTAGCTTGGAAGCAGCTCTAAAGCGGGCGGCAGGGGAAACCAGGGGCGAGCAAATTCACACAGCTCTGATGAATCTAAAAGTTCATTTTGATGTATTCTGACATTGCATTTGCAGAACATATTGATTTGCCAAGGTTTTCCACTGTTGAAATCAATATGACGAAAAATGGCGGGTTTCAGTGTGTGACTCTGGAGTGTGTTCCATTCTTTAACCTGTCATACTCCTTCTTTCTCCCCCCCCCCTCCACTGTGCTGAGTTCACAGCCCAGCCCAACACAATCAACTTGGAATGGAAATCTGAGAACTAAACTGTGTAAAAAGTGTTTAATTAAAACTAATTTTGAGGAAATCGCATCTAATCCTGTGCGGTGATGCTGCATTGCTATAGCAACGAGATACCTGTACCTGAGAACGGTTACAGTGAACTCATATTTATTTGCTTTAAAGTGGCGTTAGGGTATAAGCCTGTTACCGTGATCATGCTTGACTGTTTATCTGCATGTATCAGTTTGTGTTTGACCATCTGAGTTTTTGCACAAATTACAACTGATATCAACGAGCTGCAGAAGTCATGATGATGCACAGCTCATAAATTAATAACATTCTCACCAACTCATTTTCTGTACTATCATCTGCAGAATCAAATTAGCTGTATCAGGATATGCATTCTCTATGAACCACAGCTCTGTAATAGAATTATAGATGATGATTTAGCTAAATTAACATGCTGTGTTTCTCCAACAATCCCATTAGCATGAATCTCACCTCGCCATATGTGATGGTGTTGTTGTAGATCCGCATCTCTGGGTAGACGTGTTCAAGGTACCAGCGAAAACTCCGACATTGCAGCCTTTTCCTTAAGGCCAAGCGCTCAGAGACATCCCCGAAATCAACCCCGGGGTTCTGTCAACAAACGGTACCAAACAGAGGGGAAAAAAAGATCATAGCCAGCGGGAACTTTACTTAAGAACCGAGTGAGGATACTAGCTGCTGGAAGACGCAAGAGTGTTGTGGTGCTGAGAGGACACAACAGGCACTTAGTTAAGATATGGATAGATGCGCCTGTCATGTGGGACCTTTATTGTTCTTTCATTAGACATGATCTGTGCTGAGCAAATTCTAATCAGCTGCTTAATTATGAGCCCTCACGGCCCTGCCTGCCTTATGGATGTGGCTTCCCAGATAGATTAGTGGAATGCCTAATAGAGCTTCGGTGCAATAGGTGCAATGCATTGCACAGAGGCCTGACACACACAGAGGCCTTGCACAGAGGCCTGACACACACACACACACACACACACACACACACACACACACACACACAGGCCCATGTCAGTATGTGCACTGCTTAAATGTGCATGAATGTGCAATTAAACTGACACTCTGTATAGCCATAGAAAATATACACTACATGCATACAACATAAAAGGACAATCGATTTCCATAGAAATTGATATAAGACAGACACACACACACACACACACACACACACACACACACACACACACACACACAAGCACACACACAGAGTTGTCTTAATACCAGACACTGTTTCTAGGTGAATCCTTCTCATCAGTTTCCCTCTCTGTAGGAGTCCACATTCAGCCGCTGAACGTACTCTAAACATTTGTTAATAATGAATTCTAGATGGAAATGTCCACTTTTGTTGTAAATTGACACTAACAAATACATTCAATTTCAGTGAGATGTTTTTTTAGTATTGGGACTTGGTGCTGGCCAATATGGTGAATCATAAAGCCTTCCCCCACAAAAGTAATTGTGCTCTCAGTGGGTAACTCAGACAATAACAATATTCTGTTATTGTGTGTATGGGCAGGTTGGGTAAGAGAGAGGGAGAGAGGGAGGGGGTAGATGGAATAATCGTAGCGTTAGGTCTTTGTACTTTACACAAAATAACTCTGCACCACAGGACAGCTGGGGTAATAACGTGCCATGCCACTGTGTTTGTAATTACACTGCAGAAGGGATGTGGCCTGATTGGCTAGTTTGTCAAAAGCGCCCCCCCCCCATCCTCCTCCTCAACATGTCCTCCATGCTGCACTCACACATTTACAACATATCCCCAGCTGGTACTTCCAACCTGCACTGTAGTGAGCGTACCAGACTTGTGTGTGACGGCTACACCGCCGCTTAGAAACAGCAGTGTGTTGTTTCAGGGCAGCGTGCATAGGCCTTCACTGATGTCCTTTACTGACTATCATCTCATTCAGTTTGGCTGACGAGGCAATTAGGATTCAATATTAATGTCTTTGTTAATGAAAGTAGCTGTTTATTATATGGCAGCCAAGACTCTTCAAAGCAATTAAACTAAACTGTAAGAAAATAAGCTGATTAGACACTGAGGCTCATCTCATTCACTTGGTGCACATCTCTCATCTGTTTGGAGTGAAGCTCCACTGCTTCCCCTCTACTTTGCTATGCTGCCAGTGTGAAGGTCAAATGGGATGAAATCTGAATTTTGAATTTTTATTGATTAGTGTCTCCGGAGACCCAGGCGGGCTGCGTGTCTGAATGAGCAAGTGCGAAGGGAAGAGAGGGAGCAAAGGGAGCTCAGGGTTTAAAGGAAGGGGGTGATCGCAGACGGACGAAAACTCACATTCATGGGAATGTTCCAGGCCATGTAGACATGGGATTTGTATTCATCCATCCACACCTCGGCGGCCCGCAGTGCATTGCGCTTAGCGTAATAATCTATGTCATTGTTGTAGGGCTTCTTGGTGCGCTCGATGTGAGCCACTCTGGCACATGGCAGGACTTCCATACTCCCTCCACACTGCCACACCTAGACAGCAACAGGAAAGAGAGAGTCCCTGTTTCAATCAAATGTGGATTCACACAGGAATGTTTACCTTTTTAAATATACATGAGCATGATGGAAATGAAGGGTGCTTTAGTTCCACTGTGTGGGTGCAGTGGCCAACATGTAAGGCTTTAAAATAACATTGATAAGGAGTTAGAAGTGGATTTACCCTCCTGTTGTCTTTGGGTCAAATTTGGCCCATTTTCAAAGTTTCTATATCAGAAATTTGGGATTCTTTCAACCAAAAAATAAAGAGGATGTTCCCTACAACGCTTATAACAAGTAAAAGTTCACTACTTTCATTACATTTGGTTTAAATCAATTTTATAGCATTGGGGGGAAAAATGATAAAAGAACGCTAACAAAGAGAAAAACAAATGTGTGAAAAAGCTGAAAAAATGTATGGAAAAATCAACAAATGTCAAAAAGAGCAGAAACAAATGGATAACATCATCGGAAAAAAAGGGACGAAAACGTCAGGAAAACGACAAACGTGTTGAGAAAAGACATCAGAAATATTTTTCATTTTAAATTTAGACCCAGAAAAAAAAGTTAAGTAGCAGGAGAGGATTAAAACATTTTTTATAGATATAATGAAATCTATGCTAAATGCATTGGACATGTAATCATACTTGAAAACGTAGTCCTGAAAAAGAAATCAACCTGACTATCTGGCAGCAAAGGGATTAAAGGATAATTCTGTTTTTTTACGGTGCTTTTCACACTCCCTATTGATCGTGATAATGTTCCACAAAGTGAGATCTTGGAACTCAGCAACAGTTCAAACAATGAGCCAAGAAGGTGCTGTCAGAAAATCAGATTAAATGCAAACAAGCCAACGGTTTGGATAGATGATCTTCACCAGTGTGGAGGTGAACCAAAAGAAGCTATAGCCCCTATACGGGGGGGGGGGGGGGGGGGGGGGGGGGGGGGGCGGCCGCAAACACACAAAATACTGAAGGTCAATGTTTACTCCAGAGTTCGGTCTGTAAACTGTGACGGATGTTTGCAACCTTTTTAGCAGTTGTAGTTATTTTCAGTGAGTACAATCTAACTACTACCAATGGGGATGGCCAAAATACCAAAATAACGATAGTTTGAGGCTGCTCGACCAAAGCGTCCACAGAAATGTTTTAAACCCCTTTACAGTCCCTTCTCCTTTTGCCTTTTTTGTTCTAAAAGTACCTTTCTTTGCAAAAGCATTCCTAACTACACACTTTACATTGTTTAAGTGGTTCTGCACAAAGAAAAGTCCCATTTCAATGATGTATATATAATAAAATATCTTGCTTTAAATAGTATTCTAGAGAATAATAGTGGTGAAGTGAATAAGCTTGACCCCCCCATCACTGTGGCTCTGAAGCTCAGGCGTCTATGAAGGAAAATACACACATATTCACATCTTGCCACTATTGAGAGCACATTCAAACAAAGGGACCAGGCTAAAATATGGTCTTCATTCATGCGTCAGCTGCATAATGTTCATAACTGGATTTTCTGCAGTCATCTGCTTTCTTATTCAGCTCACTGATTAACATATAAGATGTATGCACGGACACAGAAATCTGCTATTAAATATTCCAGCTGTTCACAATAGAGCCCAGTCTACGAAACACAAAGTCCATCCCGTACACACAAACGGGCATGAACACTACATGGGAATCATCCTTTACAGGAACGGTTTCTAGTCTAACTTTAATAGACAGGTGTTACTGCCATAGCCAGGGAAAGAGTGTGTGATGAATGGTTCTGTGAACTTATAACCAATTAATACAAAAGTCTGCTGAGAGTGGCCTATGACAACCAGAATGTCAGTGCAGTGAATATGGCCCAAAGAGCAATGTATAAAGCCAAGTAGTAAATATTTCTCATATTGAAATGCATCTATCAAGCAGATTGATTGATTGCAGACTCGGGGATGTTGTGACACTCGGCGACATACTCAAAATAAGGAAATAGTGTCAGAGGCAGTCACGTGTTAGTAAAACAGTCGTTACTTAGAGTGCAGCAATAGATTTTATAAAACTCTCTGAAAAATAAAATCCTTCATTGATATACAGTATGCAAATCTACAAATCTATGCCATGCTGTGGGAAAGTGGCCCAGCAGTGACACAGTCGCATCACAATGCCACAGCATATGGTAATGTCCTTCCAGCCATACAAACTGCAGAGCCACCGCCACCCACGGTCTCTTAATGATGATCACCACTATGTGTAACAGATGTTCGGCTCCATTAACTTCTCGCTGAACCCAAAACCATACTGCATGGCGTTAAGGAGACTGCTGCTGCTAAACTATTTTCTCAATTACATCCAGAGCAGGGGAAGACAGTGTTGTGCTGACCGTGTTTATTTAAGGCCACGCAAGTAAAAACAGATTCTTCTGCTTCAGGGCATGTTCACAATAATCATGATTGTAATGCTTTTATTCAAACGTTTCTCCTATTGTTATGTTCCCTTGGCCAGGCTAGAAAGGTACCATGAAAGTATAGTAACAAATCAATCCACAGGTGTGGTCTTTCCCCTCATTGTGGGTAGTTCTTTTGTGCCGAGTGAGTTTATGTACCCCCAAATGCTCTGAAGATGATCATAATCTATTTGGAGAATTTTGTTCTCTCTGTTTTGTTTCTAGGAAACTAAAATATAAGGTGTAATCTTTAAAACAGGTCAGTAATAAATACATAAATGAAGAAAATTCTACTTCACTGTGAGGTAATAGTGTTTTTGTTAGACTATTTTCAGCCATGGATTAATACATATTTGGTGCTCTAGTGATTGTTTTTGGTAACTACTTAGTCTTTGTTATAAAGTGTTATTTGACTACTAAATCAAACTGATGACAACATAACATCAAGACCAGCTTTCAGCTCTGCTAACGTACAAGCTGAGCATTTTTTAAGATAGCAAAAAGCTCATTCAAATCACCAGAGTCAGTTCCTCTGGGCATGCAAAATATCTAAGTCTGTGCGCATCAAGCCATAGGTCCAAGTGTGCAGCATTAATGGAAATGAGACACTATCAAACATTTACCCAAGTCCCACTTACAATCATTTACATGCTTCTGTAGTGCAAAGGGTGTAAGGAATCTTGTGTTTAATTGCATGTAAATAAAGTCATCCATTCTCTGTTATTCTCTCTTACTCTGAAGCTCTTAATTGGCCCTGCTGTATCACTGGTGGTGGAGTAGTTGGCCGGGGCTGACCTATGCTTAAACACCTCCATTGACTGGCTGACCCTTCATCTTCACTGCTGATGATCCACAGTGATCCTGGCCTGAAAAATCCATTAGTTCTTAGGACTAGGCTTTGCCTGCTTTGCTGCTGCCCATGACAAGTGCTGCCCTTCTACAATAGCCTTCATGGTCGCTGCGTTGATGTGGGTGTAAGGGAAATACCAATTTAATGTTAAGTCTTTAGTCCTTGCAGATTCTACCCATCCCCCTTTGAATCACAGTAAGCTCTGTGTAATGCCGTCTTTCTTTGGTTTCTTTATCCAGCTTTCCTGTTTAAAATCAATAAAGAGTGTGTGTGTGTGTGTGTGTGTGTGTGTGTGTGTGTGTGTTTGTGTGTGTGTGTGTAGGTATCTAGCTGTGTGCTAAGTGGTTTTGCACTCATGGATAATTGAAAATGTGTATATGTGTAATTGCAGTTAGCAGTTTGCCTGGCACTAAAAGCAAATTGAAGATCAATATTTTGTCAACCACCATTTCCAGAAGGTCACAAACCTAATAGCTAACTAGGCTTGTGAAACTGGCTTTAGATTCTTTCTTTAGGTTAGGCTTTGCAAAGTTTTCATTCAAAAGAAGCAACGATTTTTTTTCAGTAATAAGGGAACATATTATTTTCTTTTTTCTTTCATTTGGCGGCAGCTCACTGCACGCCATAGCCACTGTACCTCCAGACAGCTGATAATAATAGTGTTTGACTGTAATCATCTCAATAAGCATTGTTTATTGTAATTACACAGTATATCACGACACAGTGTGTCACAAATCCCATGCTAAGTCAATTTCAACTATTTAATGAGACATCAAACAAAGCAAAATGCCATATCATCTGCCAATTTTGGTAGCTGTGGGTCTTCTGGGGAGTTAGACACATTCAGGGCAGAAAAAACAGAGCTTTTCTAAGAGTGTTCCAGTGCTGACAAAAATATAGCATTGCTGAATAAATGTAGCTGCTGAAGCTTCTTACATACACACTGAGCTCTGTTCAGAGTCTGAGGGACTGTCTAAAGGCCGACTGTGTGTGCTTTCCACGCGGTTTTCCTTGTTCCTCACTGTCCCTCAGTAAAATCAGTAAGACTGATTATGTGTGTTTCTACAATGTACAAGCCTGCGTGATGTTGACAAAAACATTTCCAATGCTAAAATCACATCAGGTCAGAAGTGGAGGAATATAAAGCTTTCTGTTAGACCTCACATGTATAACTTGACTTCTACTGTACATCACATCGAGATCTGGATTTGAACAAACCTGTGTTCCACTTGTAATAAATAGGCCTATTTATTACAAGTGGAACACAGGTTTGTCTTCACTAGTAATAAATCATTGAAAATGTTTTTTTTTTTTTTAAGTGTCATACTCAGCCAGGCGTGTTAGTTGCCTTCCACAGCATGATATTAGTCATTTCTTTTTGGGACTACCAGTTGGAAACAGTCAAAAAGGCATTAAGTTCTGTAAGACCCAGACAAAAAGCCATCAGAATTAAAATTCTGGTGGTGTGCCTCGTCGGGACATTTAGACAACTACTTGATCCAACAGTTTCTCCATTCCATTCTCCAATTTAGACCTTAAAATAACCCTCAAGAGGCAAGGCGCTGCACGGGGGGGGGGGGGGGGGGGGGGGGGGGGGGGGGGGGGGGGGGGCGTGTTGCCTCAGGTGCCGATGAGATGATGAAATACGGTCCAGCGAGTTCTGAAGTTTTTAAGTCTTATTGGAGGTCAAAGCATGAAAAAGCAGTTTAAAATGGTATGACAAAGGACAAAAGTGAATTTACAATCTATTGTAAATATGTCAATCTGGGCTCTGGGAAATTGTGACAGCATTTTTCACTATTTTCAGAATTTTTCCAAACAAAAACATTTTTAATTAATCAAGCAGATTAATCAAGGACTAGGCTTTACGTAATTAGTTCACTGTCTTAGACCTGGAGCCTGCCCTGTTCACTATTTACTGGATTGCACCATCCAGTGTATCCACAGTGTAGTTGACAGTTTTGCTGTACATGTGGAAAGTGTAACGGGGGGGAAAAACCAATTCAACGCAATAGAGAACATCTGGTTACATTGTAACCTTTATTCTTTGAGTCAAGAGACTATCTGGTGATGTGGCAAGCTAATCATAAACCCCTGTCTTTACAGCAGGGATGAGAGGAGACAGGGACAGAGGTCCATTTCTTCCTTGATTAAACAGCAAACCACCTGACCCGAGACATCTGCATGGAGTCAACTCTGCCGTTGAGGATCATCAGTGCTGAAGTGATCTTTATCACCAATCTGATGCGTTGGAGGGAAACACGGACAGCGGATTGCTGGCTCCAACAGTGCATGTCACCTCCCAGGACTGCTCTTGACTCTATCTTACAGTCTGTGTCTTCATAACCGGGACTTCAAAGCATTAGCTAAACAAATCAGACCAGATTGCTGCTGAGAGCACCTCTGCTAATGACATGCTCTCACTGTATGTTATTTTTGGCAAATCATTGAACTGCATTGGGAATTATTCACGCTATCTAATCTGAGTTGTTCTCTGCTAAGCCAAATGTTATCTGCTTCTGCACTTACTAATACAATTGCCTCAATATTAAAGCAATTAGAATACGTAAGATCTTCCAAACACATGGAATACAAACATTCAAAATACAAATCTAATAAGATGCTTTTGCGCAGGGGAAACCAAGCTTTAAAAGGGGAGAAGACATGGTGCAGTTAGGTTTTGCCTTTAAAAATTGTAATATTATGAAAACAAAATAAAATCTAAATACCAAATTGGATTGTTTTCATCTTTTCCCTCTTAAGACATCCCACACAGGTGCTCAGGACTGCATTTTGCACAAGTTCATTTGGCACTGACCCTTTCATAAAACTGCAGCCTGCATCATTAAGAGGAAGCACTTAACACAGAGCACTTTGATGTAGTGGTAATGTAATTGCTAATTTAATTTAATTGTCTCTGTACATGCAGTTAGTTAATTGCAGCTAGGCCATTTGCGTGATAAGCTCCAAGGGGCTACAGAAAACATTAGCCATAAAAAGCATATAAGCTATTAACAGCAGTAAACATGTTTTCATCAGCGCAATTACACAATTTAATCAATAAACTGGAAAAATTCAGCACGTAGAGGCTTATGACAGGAATAAAGACAGGATTCGGGTTTAACATCTCAGCTATTAGCTACTGGTATCCATGTGTGGGTGAAGAAGACACTGAGACAGCATTTTGCCCATTGTGGGCCAAGAAAACTCTGCACTGAAACTGAAAAGGAGTATTTTTAAATTAAGACAAATGGGGCATCAACTATGTGTCCAGAATAATTTTCAAAGGGATTGAATCAACCTTTAAACAGTCAGAACTTAACCCTCATGTTGTCCTCATGTTGTCCTCATGTTGTCCTCGGGTCAAATTGACCCGATTTCCTATATCAAGGTTCTTTTTAATTCCCCAAAATAACATGGTTGATTCCACACAAAGCTCTCTGCAAAGTACAAATCTCTACTTTTATTAATTTTGGGGCGTCTTATTCAATTTTATAGCATTTGAAAAAGAAAATGGAAGTGTTTTTGAAATAGTATTGAGTAAAAGTTGACCATCCATCAACATCCATTCCTTTAAATATAGTCTAAATAATTCCTAATTTCCACCTAGGTATAATTTCCTAAAAGTTAGGTTTATTGACCATAACTTCCGAAAATAACTGTAAAACTAAAGTTAAGAAGTTAGTGTTACGTAGTGTTAAACATAAAAAAAAGTGCCAAACATTCAAAAGAGCACCAAAAGTGTTGAAAAAGGGAGAAAATTAAGAATTTTTATTATTAAGAAAAAGTGAAAAACATCGATCAAAAGCGTCAACAAAAGTGTTGATTTTGACTTTTGACGGAAAGACAACCCGAGGGTTAAAAACATATTGATGCAGCTAATTCCAGGCTTTTGACCTATCAGACATGTCAGTTGGTCCCCAGTGCAGTAACACTGAATGCTGGGTTAATCCAAACTAGTTTGTTCGACTTATCAGCCAAGTTAGAAGGCAAAAGTAGCTTCTAACAGCCACACTTGAACTGCCTCAACGTGTCTATACTATTTCTGTTTATAGTGTGTATATATTAGTGTGTGTATATTCTTTGTTTTGTATGTGAACGTGCATTTTATCAATTCATTCAAACCTTTATTTAACCAGGATAAAAAACTCCTTGAGATTAAAAATCTCTTTAACAAGAGTGTCCTGGCAGGTGGCAGCAGCGCGGTTTCAAATAGACACAGAGACACTTCCAGGTAAATACAGTACATACACACACTTTCACTCATATTCAAACGACAATGTCATCATAAAACCCTGGGTCCTAAATCCATTTAAAAACAGTGACATACAGACTGCTTTTCTGCAAGATCCTTTAAAAAGCCTTTAAAAGAATAACGTGAGACCAACTCCTTTAACAGGAGTTCATCTGAAGCTGATTCCATGCAGATGGGGCTGCAAAATTAAAAGCCTTTTTGCCAAAGTCAGTGCGGGCTTTACGGACTGTCAATAAAACCAGATCCTATGAGCGCAGGTGATATGTTCCTGCAGACCTCGGGAGGATGTAAGTGTTCAGATAAGGACGAAGAAGTCCTAATATTGCCTTATGAATAAAAACGATGCCAGCGCATCCAACACCGAATGGAGAGGGAAAACCCCCGACCCGAGAATACAGCAAACAGTTATGAGTGAGAGATTTTAAGTTGGGGATGAATCTAAGGCTCCATGAAACACACTGTCCAAAGCATGAAGACACTGGGAGGTTGAATGCATGTATAAAATATCACCATAGTCCAAGACAAACAAGAATGTTGCATTTACAAGTTGTTTTTTGATTCAAATGATAAACAGGATTTGATTCAAATAACTTTCATTTCAGTTTTTTAACCAAATATTGGACATGCAATGTAGAAGACAGTGATTGGTCAATGGTAATACTCAAGTATTTGTAAGATCATTGTGAGCAATGACGATCCGAAGCAAAATTCCTCGTGTGTGTGTCCTCACACCTGGCAAATAAAGTCTGATTCTGATACTGAAGGCACTTTGAATACAAAAGCTTGTGTTTTCCATACTGTTGCTCTACTGTTTGTGGTTAGGGCTTAGGTTAGGTTTTGGTTACCGTAGTAATAACTGGCTGGGGCTAGGTTATGGTTGGGTTGAGGACAAGCATTACTGAAATGACCGGTCAGGGTTATAAATATGTTTGGAAAATCAAATCGATGATGAAGAGACACTGGACACATCACAGGGAGCTGTGATGCCCGATACATATTTAAAATTGGGGCACCCATTTTCCGACTTTCGTTGTAAATACTGACAGAAGTAGTTCAGTACAAGACGGAAAAGGAGAGCCTTCTTTCTCACCTGGCCAGTCACTACACTATGTAACACGGATGTGAATGGCGGATTGTTGGTTTTGGTAACAGAAGTTTGTCAGGCACACCCCACCACCTCCCCACCCCCAACTCGGATGTCTGAAAGGTCTGGATGGAGGAGATTTCAGGAGCTGTTTGACCTTCTGATAAGCACTTCTGTCGGAGTATCGGTCTGTTGAAAATGGCCCAATTTTCAGTGCAACCTTTACTGAAACTGCGAGGATGATATTACCAAGCTGGCTTTTTCTGAGTCAGTGGTCAAAATGGAAAACAGGGCAGAGGAGATGCAGCAACTGAGCATCTAAGAACCCAAATTGAGATGATGAAAGGGAGTGCTGATGTCATGCAGACTTAATATAACGCCAGACAGCTGACATATTTGACAGGCAGCAGGGAATTACCCCGCAGCAACAAACCCAGGGCTCAGGTTTGCCCAGAGGAGTGCAGCAGCGGCCTGGCGTCAACCAGAGTTCATCGCCACGTTTCTCAGCTACTCTGTGGGCAAGACAGGAAAATCTCCACCACAAACACATAGCAATGGGTCTGAAGATGTGTGATCTAATGTTAACCACAGCCGACAGAAACATTATCTGGAGCTTTTTACTGCTCACTGACGGATTCATTGGGTTCAAAGCATTGATCTATAGATTGCCATAATGCTTTAAAAATCATTTGAATTTCTTCCTCTGGACAATCAAACACATCAGATTATTGACATTTTAGAGTCATGGTGCTGGAAACAAATAATGCATAAATGCTTAACAAAGCTATAGATATCTAAGTATATTTCTATTATTCATCCATATTTATTTAGCCTTAATCGAGTTACAGTGGTCAAAGATGCTTGCTAATAAAAAAATAGAAACACCCTGAACTGGATGTTTTTGGTCAAAAAAGTTTAAGAACTATTCCCAATTTAACAAAAGAACAAGGCTCTTTGTTATAGGTGTCATTTTGCTGATCAGAAACGTCACAGCAGCCGTGGTTCACCGGTGGGCACTGCCAATCTACCTGCTCGCTGGAAGTTTCCTCGCAAAACATCATTCAAAAAATACATTAATTCCTTCTGCCATTTGTTGCTCTCCATATGGAGCTGAAGATAATTACCACTGTGTCATAACTGCACTGCTGGCCAAACGCTGGGAATTAATTTAAAGTTATATACAACTCATTTCTTTTAAACAGCGTCATGCATTAGTATTCCTCTCAGCTACTGCAGTGTGGTGTCTCGTGATTCCGCAAACTATGTGGCCTGGTCTCTGTTCAAACATTATAAATAATGTTACAGAGAGAAAATAAATCTAAATATCTTTTCAACAGCTTCAGTTTGCAGGCAAGTGACATTTCAAAAGCTGAAGGGATAATCTCGCCGCCGTATGCCTGCTGCATTCAAAATTGATTGGGCACATTCATTAATCCAGCAGCTCTTGATTCTGGTACTTGAGTACACATCCAAGATGATTTTCTGTCCTATCAACTACTAAATAACATTCATCTAAAATCCCAGGTGTTAAGTCGGTCCCTGACTAGATGGCAAGACAACCAGAAAGGCTGTAATTCTTCAGAATTAAGATCGAGAGCCATTACATTATCAATGCACCACAAAAAACTAGCACGGCATCGCCAGACTATGTTGTCTAGTCTGGAACCCCTCAGTTCAGAGAACAGATTTTTATTATTTTATATACAGTATTTTAACACAATCGTCTCAGGCAGATTGTTGCAAAATCTGGTTAGCACAATTCAAAGAGAACGCCCAAAGTCAGCTGAGAGAGAGAGAGAGAGAGAGAGAGAGAGAGAGAGAGAGAGAGAGAAAAAGAGCGAGCATGGGCGTCTTCCTGAGTGAACGTGCGCTATGCTTCATTAGATTGTAAATGAAAAACTCTTTATATATTCTAATTAAATTTGGTGAATTCATTCTCAGAACTGTGTCACAGGACTACCTTCATGTTCTCACAGAAATGTTCACTATTAACTTGGAGGAAAGCCATCTCCAGACTTTCTGTATCCACTCGAGATAATGAGTTGTGTGCGCTTGGTTGCATGTGGGGAATTTTACACTTCCCACGTTTTAATTGAAATGCTCGCCACTCTGCAATCTCTCTACCCAAAGGGATGTCTTTTTGCAGTATATTACCCCAAAAAGTCTCGCCCAATTCAAAGAAATGACAGGAAATGCTAATTAGTAGTGCACACCAAACAGAATGCATGTTTATATCTTCTCTTATCCTTTTTAAAAGGTTATGGGGAGAAAGTTATTTAAGGGCTGTTATAGAGCATTTTCAGTATAATATTTGTATTTTGTTTTTGTACTAGAATTTGTTTACATGCTAATGTTAAAATTGATTTAAATCTTAATTTTTCTCATACTGCCCATGAGTGCTGCTGCTGTATTCACCCTCTGTATGAGATGCTCTGTTGGAGCCTGTCTCTTTAAGCCCCCTCCTGAAAAAGCCCAGCTCTGCTCTGATTGGCCAGAGTTTTTCCTGGAATCTGCGCTCCGCTCCACAGCCTCCGCTCAAAGGGGGTCAGCCTCTCCTCTCTAAGCGTAGCTCCTATGGCGCCATTTTAATGCTACGAAGCCAGCACGTGCCGTTAGCATCCCATTGACTCGCATTATTTTTGCACCACTTTGACAGCAAATAAAATTACATCTGAAGCGTTTAAAGACTCTATTTGTCTGTTGTTTATTTCTAACACGAAAATTTATAAAAGGCTCCGTTAGCTTGTAGCTCACATTACGGCTCTGTAGCATATTTTTTTGTAAAAATAGATTATGTCATAACCACGCGACTTCCCGTAACATTCGACGATTCACCGTATTGTCAGGAGAAGCTTGCAGACAGTTCGGACTTCCATCAGCTGTTTAGGTTCAATTACTAATGTCAATGTATGTAAGTTAGCAGTAATTAGCCTGTGCCTATGTTAATGTTAACTAGCATGTTAGTTAGCAGTAGTTACCCTGTGTCTATGTTATCTCCTAACACCTACCTACCTCTCCGTCTCTGCTGATTGGGGATGATTGAGATTTCTCTTGCACAGCTACCAGAAGACTTACAACTTTCAGACAGGTTGTCCACGTCACATCTACGTCTTCAAGCTCAGTTGGAGGCTGTGCAGTAACGCTCAGCATCACCAGAAAAGAACTTCTAACAGAGTTCACTGGTCGCCCTCCAGAGTAACGGGATCTGTCTATGCCTTTATTTCTCTAAAATAAGTTTTCATTATTGGAAAATCCGACATTATGACATTGTAGGTATGGCAGAAAATACGGAATAGGATAATATGTCCACTTTAAGAATATAAAATGATTTGATGGGGTACAGTGGACACAATGTAAGGTTCCTATGGTTGGTTGAACCATCCTCTGTTGGAATAACTGTAATTAGACACAGAGATGGCAGAACATATTCAAATTAGAACCGCTCTGGTGTCACTATCGATGCACTGCATAATCACACCAACACTAATTTCCAGTTCTGAAAGCTGTGAATATCCCATGGTAACAAGTCACTTCTTTGAGCTGTTGTGTGAGTGTGAAGAATATCCACAGTGAAATACAGTGGGAACATAATGTGAAGGCTGATTTATAATTTAAAAGATATATCACTAGGCATAAACTACTCTTCTAATAGGAGTTAAGGTGCCATTCATTTTGGTTTTTCATTCCTCGTGAATTAGAACTCTAAAAGAAATCTTGTGCTTTTATAAAGCAAGATGCTTCCATTTCACATTGGCATTTGAAGAGTTTCAGTAACTGATTCATTACTAATTGACCTCCATGAGCAATGGTGGAAATGCAACGTTGACAGCTCTCTGGCACAGCTTACAGTGGCTTTTAATTACCATACATAATAAATTCCATTTCTTTTACAAAAGCGCAAACAATCTAACTAATTATGACAGCAACATAACATCACGTTAGTTGGTTAACAAGTATTTAAAATGACAGTTGTTTTAAGTAAAGTGGAGTAAAGTGAAAATTGACAAATGACAGGAGGGAATCTGAGCATCTGGTAAAGTTTAAGCTAAGGTACTAAGTACTAAGTGTTATCTATTAGGTGTCATGGAACCTGATCCCAAAGTCCAATTTAATGCACATGCCATTTGACTGATTTTTTGCAGCTTGAATGTGCCTTCGATTCCCTGCAACCTGTTCTATGTTTTAACAGTTTCATTTAAAATTAAGACTGGTTATATTATATATTATATAACAGTTTAACATTTTTGGCTATACACTTTTTTGCTTTCTTGTGAAGTGAGTGTTGGATGAGAGGATTGATCCCACTCTCATGGAAGCTCCAGCTAGTTGGCTTAGCTTACAATAGACTTGATAGCATGTCTATGCTAAGTAAAGACTACAAACCGGCCCTAACAGCAACTCTGGCACGTCCAAAGGCTAAATAAATCCAGCACCTCTTAAGCTCATTGTTTAACATTTGATATCTTATTTATCCAGAAGTGTGCCCAGCCAAGAAATTGTCCTGCACAGAATCACACATTGTAATGTTTTCATGCTTCAGTTTTCGTATGGATTCACAAATGCTATACAATGTTTTAATTAATGAGCTTTAGAGGTGCTGCTAGGCACATATCTTTTACCTTGGTACAGAGCCCAGCTAGCTGTTTACCTCGGTTTCCAGTCTTTGCTAAGCTAGCAGGGCTTTCTCAACCATAATGCTACATGCTGAATTCATGTAAAATCAATGTAAGCATTAAAACTAACTAAATTACTTTTCTCAGATATGATGGTTGAAGTTGTTCCCCAGTGGACTTATCACAGCAGACGGGGCTTTTTTTTAGATGTAGGGCTTAAAAAGACCGGCGCCAAAATGGAGCGTTTTAGACAGAGAGTAAATACATTTACATTCAAACAGAGCATGAGAAAAATCTGGTTTTTTTAACATTAAACCATCTTTAAGCGGAAACAATAAAAAAGTAAATACAAACCTAAAATCAAGCCTGCTAGGGGACATTTAAACATATTTAAAACATCTGTTGACTTTTTGTGGACTTTTTCCCCAGCTAGTAAATATATCTCACATTGGACTGAGCAACATGTTATAATAGCCTCCCCCATTCCCTTCTTTACAAGTCTGGTGTAATGATGAGTGACGTTTCAAAGCATTGAGAACTGAAGGCTCCCTCCTCTATGGAGAGGCTGGATATATGCCACTCCCTATGGCTCATCACTTCATTTCATGCCTCAAATGCTAATTCCATCCAGTTGCCGCCCTTGGTCTTTGATATGCCTGCCGATCTGCAGGTGTAACCAGATCAATCACCCCCAACCTCTCAAATACGTCAGACTTGTCAGATGGTTTCAAGATTTCAACCTGAAATCTAACAGAAACAATTACCTGGACAGAGTAACTAATCCTCAGATAATGAATGAGATGAGCCAATCTGTGCTTCTTAAGCGTTTTCCTGGTGATGATAATGCTCACAGAGACGCTTTTGATGCTTCTCAATATACTTCAGTGGTACTGAATAACATGAGAAATGTGAAATGCGCAATTCATCTGAAACAATGTATGAGTATCTGCAGTCACTCTTGAAAGAGGTTTTAATGAAGTTTATGATTCACATTAATTATAGGCAAGCTGACAAAGTCTGTCTAATTACGTATCCCTTTGGCCCTTAACACCAAAGCAACAACTCTCTGATGTATGCTGATGCTCAGGAAGCCATGCCATGTTCCCAAAGCCATTTCAGGCTGAGGGGTTTGCTACATGTCACTGCAAACATAAAGTACGATTTCCAAATAGTCTGTTGAGCCGTAAATTGGGATATAGCAAGATCTGAAGTAAAAACAAGGCAAGTCTTGAATTATCTATGCACAGGACGCATGAACATGTTTAATAATGTCAGCGGATGAATGCAAACCCAGTAAATTCTACAACAGCACAAAGCATATGCAGAGCTGCTCCATATCGCCATATGTCGGCAGTAGGTCCTTCAGTAGTTGCAATAATTCCTCTGAAACAATACATCATTTGAGTCTTGTATACACAACTGGTACAGCTGCTTCTATTCTCACTTGTCTCTCCTCCCTGAGACGGAAGCACAATGGAACATACAGTAATGAACCATGGAGTAAGTAAACCTGAGTCCATTAAGCTCTAACAGATTGATTCAGCCACTAAATAATGCAGGCATTGAAAATGACAAATGTCCAATCAATATCTAATGCTTATTGCTACCCTTATGCGGGCTGTATTGATGGAGGTTCCGCCCATGTTGTAGCTCTACTGTGTCGTGAGAGAATGAATCAGTAGCAGGTTTGGGAGGAGCAAACAGAGCAGGGATGTTGTTAGTCTGCCTAATGCAAGACAAAGACAAAGCACAGTCGAGACAAAAGTAAGATTCCCAAGATCAAAGTCAAGACCATCACTGGAATTTATTCTGAGAGTGTAGAAAACATATGCTGTACAAGAAATCATATTTTCCCAGTGATTGCAATGTGAAGATAGGCAAAACAATGCCTAAAACGCAAAAATCACACACACATCAATTCAGCAGATTAGTAAGTGCAATAAAAACCCCACTAGTAAAAAGCCATTATTTATCGATGCACCTGTCCAACAAGGCTAAACAGGTTGCCATGCAGAAAATGATATTAAATCTGCATTGCCGCAGTCTCTCGTCCACCGTCTGTGTTTTCCATGAGCACAGCGCGCTAGTTAGGCTAACAGTGAATTGTTTGTCTGTATGGAGTCTGTTTATCTTGGTGTGCCATGTTTTTTACAATCTAAAAATCGGAGCTGCTGGCTGAGACAAATTAGCCCCTTCGCCTTTTATCAGCGGTAAATCTATTGCCCCCCCCCCCCCTTCTGTCTGGCTGCCTTGGTGTCTTTTTGTTTGTTTTTCCCATCCTCTCGAGTCACCACAAAAAATTCCTTAATGTATCCACATGTACCGTGTGTAGTCTTGCGCATTATGTTGTTATGCTGTTATGTCTTGTACTCTATCTTGCTATAATGCTGATTCTGATTCTGTTTCTGATGCATCTGAAGTGAAGTGTGCGCATGCGCTAACGTGCTAGCTGCCCCTTGCAGTGCTCCGTCTCTGTCTTCTTACTACTGGTGCTACTGTGACACAGAGTTTCCCTTCGGGGATCAATAAAGTATTTCTGAATCTGAATTCTTGCCGTGAAGGTGAGAGTACCAGATTCCCCTCAGCAGAGGGATGAATGACTGATACTGGCTGATGACTGGGACCAATACATCTCTTAAATCTTCATCCTTACTAAACTTCAATCCATATTTTGATATGGGGGGAATGGAATGGAATCAGGAATATGATTTATTTTGTTGATATTTTAGGTTGTTTCACATAGTGACGCAGCAGTTGGAAACATTACTGTTGAATACTCTTCAATAGTAATCTAGTTCTGAACTTAAGGAAAACCACACTGAAATAGGAAATGTGTAGCTAATATGCACACTTCTATATTTGTTTATGTATGGCAAGTCATATTACCATCGCAATATTAAACAACGTTATCGCTCATAGCAGAATCTCCACATATCGTGCAGGCCTAGGAAACTTTTAAGGAAAACTTCTCGAAATGAGAACAGACTCAGATCCCTGTAAATGATAAAAAGCTGTTATATAGGAAGAGGTCAATAAAGGATAGTCTCTGCACCATATGTAGCTACCAGATTGCATGGTATATTGTGCCTTGTCAACAGGCTCGTACAGCATTTCTAATTCTGACATTTTTTAAATCATTTTCCACGTTTGTCTCCTCCTTTTGATGAAGAAGTAGTAATACCAGGATTCCCCAGAGGCCTAAGATGTGTTCTTATCTTTGGAATGACTCAGTTTGTTGGAAAGGGCTCACATATGGTCAGCGCCCACTGTCATTTGCTGCTTGATGGACATGGGCACACGGGTGATTTTAAAGCTGCCAGAATGGATGGTGTCCACAGATGGCTGAGGCTTTATGGCCGCCTAAAAAAAGACATTCATTCCCTTTTCAAGGTGACTTATTTGACTGTAGAGGACTGCAGCCTGTAGGAGGGAAACGCTGCAGAAGTTTGGTTAGGGGCATGTCGGAAATGTTCAAGGTACAACTATCTGAATGTTGCTGTATGTATTATATAACGCAACCCACCACAGTGCTCGGCAGTACAAGAGAATGTTTGCTGTAATGAATGGGCAGAGAGCTCACACAGCTTATCAGCCCTAAACTGGGCTTATCAGGAAGGAACTTGCTCTGGGCTTATCGTAGCAGCCCCTGATAACTCATTGTAGCCTTACATTTGCATTTACTCTGTTAGTCCCGGTGAAGGATCAGTGTCTCAGTGTACAGAAAACAACATCAACAACACACCAAACTGTCCGAGTTACCTGCTGATTCTCATGGTCCTGGACTTATTTTATTTAAGAACGAGGCGGACTGAATGAAGGTGCTTTCACTACCGAAATCTAGCGAGATGAACAGCAGTACAGTAAATCAGTAGTTTTTAGGAGCACTGCCTTTGAAAAGAAGAACCAATGTGTATTTGATGGTGTTAGGAGTCATTCTCTGATTCTTAATGTAAACCTGGATATAAGAGCGCTGTTGTGTTGTCCTATTGCACAAGTAAATTCTGTTATGCCATTTAAAATATTTAATATGCACTCTAATGTAGGCAATAATCATGTTGTACAATGTGCTTTGATGTGTTTTGTGCCCTATTAAGACTTGCCTTCCACTTGTCTGTCCTGCTATTGGAGGATTTGGGTTTGGGTTCCTTAAGTGGAGTTAGTGAGTCAAGTTAAGCATCGAAGAACAATGTGGACCGCAAATTGTAGATTTTAGTTATAGGACAGTCAATTTTAGCATAAGGTCTGCTTTTATTAAAGTGCTCATATTATGAAACAAATCCCTTTTTCTGGGATTTGGGGTATTATTTTGTGTCTCTGGTGCTTCCACACGCATCTTCCTAAATCAATTCAGCTGTTGGAGGTGTTTACCTTCCTGTAAACCAATCAGAATCTGCCAAAATGTACAAGGGCCAATCACATCGTCACAACCCTGCTTTAAATCTGTTCCTCTCGCTGCTTCTGTAAGCTGTCATTTCAGGCAAAGCGTGCACCCCCCCCCCCCCCCCCCCCCCCCCCCCCCCCCCCCCCCCTTCCACCTCTAGTCATCGTCACCCAAAGGCACCCTGGGACTTACTCCTGCCATACGCTTAGTCGATTCCTTCACCCCCACCAGTGTCTAGACTTCCTTACCCCTTTTACAAATTATTCTATAACGATGGAGTCTAAAGCTCCAAAGACTGTACATTTTATTATGCTCATGTACAATAAACCTTTGCATATCTGCAAACAAGTCTCTCCTGACTGAAATGAAAGTCACTCCCAAAATTACAGACTGAACTTTAAGGTGGGCAACATAACCTTAATGCCTGCATCCAACAATCATGAGTGCAACTGGACATATTCAAGTAAAATGTGGATTAAATTGGATATACACATGCATATACGCTCATAGTTATATAGACATTGTCACACGTTAAACACAGCAACACAACTGGAGCGTGCCGACGCCCTTTTAATCCATTTGTATCTACAAATCCAGGTGGCTTGTTTTCATTTGTATCAGTGGGCATGTTCTCAGAATAAACTAAAAGCAACATCTGACAGCATCAAACTGCTGCTTTGAAGCAGCACCTGCTATGGTGTCGCCTGAAATAATTCTTACTGGCTCATTTAGGCTTTGTAGTTTTTTTTTTTTTGTTATTTAATCTTATCTATTTAGCAAGGTTACCATCTGTTAAAAATAGATTCACTGTGACATGAGAGTAGTGGGTGGCATAAAATGCAGCAAAATGTACAATGGGCTCTTGGGCTTATTGTCTGACTGACTGATAACTGATGCATCTTAGGCAACAGACAATCCATTTTTTAGGACAAGAATGATACAGTTCAACAAAAAAACTACAATACTTGAGTATAATGTTGCCTTGCAGTCAGTTAACTGTGGGCTACAAATTGAGCCCCATTTATTTAGCCTATATTTGTTTAAGTTTTGGCACATTGGCACAGGTAAAAGTATGCCGAATCAACTATTAGCAATTCCAGATGGCAATGGATGGATCTACAGGCAGCTAACAATGGACAACTGACAAAGTGAGAGTCTAAGGCAAGTTTTCTGTGACTTCTAAGCGGTTTCATGCATGTTTATTCAACGGATATCTGAGATAAGGATATCACCGGGAAGTTGAAGTCCCACTTAATTAAAATAACATGTGTATTGTGTCTTTTTACTGAGGTATGACTCAGACAAGGAGTACCAATTGTGATGCAAATTGTGGAAATTGGGCACAAAGCGTTTGAAAGCATCTAAACTGGCTCTATGTGTTAGCGTTAGCTGTGTGTGTATCACAGCCACAGCTGCAGCTCCAACAGATGGCTGTGTTGCTGAGTCAAACTTTAAAAACTAACTTCCTGTTATGATGCAACAGGGCAGTTCTGCTCAAACAGTATCTGTCTTGTGCCCCCCCCCGTGGGAAGGCATTACTTTTTTAGTGAAAGTGGATAGACAGGGAAGGTGTGAGAGAGATGGGGGATGAGGCGCAGCACAGGGCCGCAGGTTGGACTCCTAAAAGGGGGGCACGCTCTTACTGGCTGAGCTATAGGCCGGCCCTGCAAATTGATTTTTGGATTTATGAATAGTGATACATTTTCTGGTAATGTTAAATACACACAAGTGATGTGAAATCTAATCAGATCCCAAAATAATACAGTACTAAACTGTTGTACTGTAACTTGTCATCACATTGTAATAATTCTGCGGGGTGGGGGGGGGCTTTGTGAAGTGTAATTATGTCCCACTCCTCACTGGCTGTGCTGCTAGACTTTAATTAGCTCCATTCTCCTGACTACAGACAGATTATGACCAGATGTCTCGAGGCCCAGCCCAGGTGGTTGTGGAGAGGAGACTTCAAAGAAAAAGAAGAAGAAGAAAAAGAACTCATTTTTTGGTTCATTACTTCAGAAAGGAGTTCCTGGAGGGTTTAAGAAATGTCATTGAGACAAGCAGGCCACCCCATGAGTTCACACTTGAGTTTCTGGGATTTGCAAGTGTCTGATTGCTATGAAAATGATTTATTTAAGCAGATTGGATGGTTTCCTGATGGCAAAGGGAGAATATTGGCACATTGTGTGGGGTGAACTTATCTCAACGAGGAAACATACTGATTCCTCACAGTTTCCCTCTAATGATGTTTTGGTTCATTTGAACCATCTATGGCTTTCTTTAAATTAATAAAGGATTCATTGTTCACTCAAACGTTTCAACTGGGTGTTTTTATAATGGTCTACATGTTGTTTCAGAGGATAGGAAAATCATTTACTTTGTGACGGAAAATGAGAACATATTAAATAAAGTATAAACAATGTCACATATGGAAACTTGAGAAGAAATCTAATTGTATCAGTGTGTGCATTAGGAGCAAAACCCCACTCGATAATGTTTCTTTAGAGTCAATGGATTGAATGACTGCCATTTCATATAGATGAGCTGTTAACTTCACAACAGATACAAATATTAGGAAAATGAGAATAGAAAAGTTTCAGGCCACGTCAGATGTCAGTGAAACTTGATTTAATGCAGTGTTATATTTACGGACAGATTGTCCACAGGATAATACTCACGCCCAAAAGGAACTTTGAAATGAAAGGCAATGTCCCGGTCTCCAGAGATGCTATATCAGCAAAGACTCAGCAATGCAGACACATTACAAGATAAACACATATTGACACTTCTGGCAGAATTCATCATTTCTGTCCCCGACTACCTTTCTCCGTTGCCTCGTGGCAGGCAGGATGTTCATGTTCAGACATATACAATTATTTAAAAGGTGAAGCTATCAACTTCCTCTGTTTCTAGTAGATGGGAAAATGTGTTAAGCAGCACAATGTTAGGCAGCATCAATAGCTGATCCAGTAACGGTGAGAGTACATCCAGTTGATTATATTTTATTTTGCAATGGTTATGGAGCTTCCATGTATCATCGGCGATGCTGCGGATAATGTATCTACCCCTCACTACAACGTGCTGAGAGCATCTTTTAAATAACTGTTTTCTTTGTCTCTGCAGTAATATTCTCTCTCGCTCTCCATTTATTTCCATTTACAGGTCCTACTGTGTAAATTATTTCACATCCAAAACAGAAAACCTCAGAGAGATTTATGATTCATCTTTCCTTCCCTTGGTTTGATGTTATTCTCATTCTCATGGAAACAATCCTACAGTGCTATGTACTGTATAATCAACCCTAGCACATCCTAGCCTCCTCCCTGCTTAGAAAGGAGGCCAGTTCTTTAGATCATGGAAGCCTTTTTTTCTTCAGAGCAAAGCTACAGAAGCCGGAACTCACAGTAAATTATAAATACGCCATAACCTTTCTGCGTGAACCCTGCCTTTCATCATCTCCCTGTAGTCAGATGGTCCCGGGCAGGCTCAGCTATTGTACGCTGCCCTGGCTAATTGTTAAACGTCTTCTTGTCAATCAAGCCCAGGCGAAATGGCAACTCCTCAGCCGGTACTACAATGAGCTGCCTGAGCCACAGTACCCTTAGAGAAGTAATTGCCGTCCACTCGCCAGAAGCCCATCTCCATTCCATTAGCGCTTGTACAATATGAATGGTTGCAGTGGGTTGTTGACTGCAGACCTATTGAGGCTCGTGCAAGTCTCAATAGCCCCTTTTCAGTGGCATGTGTTACATTTCTACACTGACAGGCCAAACAGGAAGAGAGGTAATTGCATTGGTGATGGCATTGTGTTCGCCGACAGAGAAACACATTCCCTTCACTTCATCAATCAAAAAGCTCCTGTAAATATTCATAGAGGAAACAGAGTCAGAGAGATTATATGTGTGAGAGCCAAAACAAGTTCCTTGTTACACTACTTCATGTCAAGCCGTTCAATAGAGTTGTTCTAACTTTATTTAGCTGCTGTAGCTGAATTGATCTCCCTCACGTACTTCATCTAACTCAGTTGCATGGTTAGTTGGGTACATTTATGCAGCGCTACTGAATGACAAAACGCCGTGTCACCTTGGGGATGCTGTTGGCAGTTGGCACATAATACATAATGCTGAGTTAACACTCGATGATAATAGAAAAACAACCATCAGACACAAGAAGCTAGAGGACTGTGGCGTGATTGTCCATGGCAAAAAAACAAACAAAAAACATGCTGTTGATGTAGGGGGAGAGACGTCAATAAAGCACAGCAGCAATCTGTAAACCAAGATCCGTTCTCTGGCCTCGGTTCAAATGCTTTTTCAAAGGCAGCCGACACTTCAGAGGGGTCGCTGAAGTCATCTTGAGATTTTGAAATGGATGTGGCGATGACGTTAAATGGAGGAGTGGAATCTTTCAAGCACATCTCATTCCAATAAGCCAAAGGAGTGCGTTTAGATTCAGAATGGTTCCACTTGGCTGGAGAGAAACATTTTCTGAATTTAAACGCTAACCAATTCTTCAGCAAGCCCTTCGCTCACATGAAGCGTTAAATTCACCTCAAAGCAGCAGCAAAAGAGATTTACATTTTCCGTATACAGGCTTTAGAGCCTTTGGGTTGGTTGAAGATTTGCATTAAGGGGATTTTTTTCTCTCCTCCACTCCCATCTAAGAAACTTTGCAAAGTTTAATCATGGCTTGTGTTGACGCCCCTGGGTTTTGTATCTTAAGCTCCTTCCCCCTGGCTGGGAAACATAAGAAAACTTCATCATAAACTATTCAAGTCTGAATATAGATTTCACAAATCATTCCGACCGGGACTTTACATCTAAAAATTACCTCCTCAAATATTGGATTTGTAATTATGGCTTTTGGTGTGGCCTTCTTGGTGTACGACAGCACATGAAAGAGCCTCAAGCTTTAAAGGAACGCCTCATTAAAAAGCAACTTTTCCTGCCACAATTCACCAAGTAATTTCATCTTCTGATTAACACAGAAGCATTTCATTTAGTTTAAGAAAATAAAAAAGTGTACATTTTATTTAATATAATTGCTCTATCAAAGTCTCATTCCAATTACAATGCATTGTAACAGAAGCACGGGGAACCATCTGTGGTCCTTACCCGCATGCCGAGCTCGATGTTCTCGCCTCCGTAGACCTCCATGCCAGGATCCAGCAGACCGATCTCGCCAAAGTATTCCCGGTCAACCACGAAGGAGCAGCCGATCATAGCTGGAGTTCTGGATGAGCAAAGAAAGACAGCATCTTTTGAATATTGTTATCCAGCCACACACTTTTATATACCTACAGAGAATGCTAAAATATTCAAAGTAAGCAAAGCAGGTCTGCACTGTTATGTTGCCTTCCTTTTACCAGAGAGACCAGAGTGGCTCTGACACATTGACAATATGAAAATGCCAAGAGGAATAAAAAATAATTTGAATTTTTCAGCAGTCCAGCTCAGCCTGGTTTGGTTTCAAAATGCAGCCACTGTGGTCGAGGCAGAACTGTCTGTTATCCGATAACAATATATTGGTGGGGGTGCTAGATGTCTGTGCTTCAAGTCAGCCAGTCTCTTTGGTTATGCCAAGATGTGGTCCAGCTTTAAAGCAGCAATAATTTATCTATTGGCAACCATTCATTTGATATTGTGTTTCTGATAACCTGACAAATGTAACTCCGATATTCTATGTATTCTCTTTATTTTGTAGTTCTTTATCCTTCCCACCTAGCCTGGATACCAGCTGAATGTAGCCCCGCCAACAACATTTGAGGTTGGGAATTTCTGTCTGGACTTGATCCGTTGTGGAGCAACTACGGTCAAACCAGAACTGTTCGGACCAATCAGATTGTCAGGGCGGGCTTTGATACATGACAATGACGGACAGATGAGCAACAGTGACGTAATCAACCACTTCACCAAAGAAACTACTTTCAAAACTAGCACAACTCGAAATCACACAAGTTCAGCTGGTAGAGCAAGTGATAGATAGTACTTACTTTCCACCTTTACTAAAAGGAATGGTCCCACTTTAGCTGCTGTCCCCTCGGGGCTGCTTTTTACTACTATTATCTGGTAGGTCCTAAGTGCTCTGGTAAAAAGCCCCACAAAAAGCACTACATTCATACAGTACGCAGTACTGAGCTGTGTTATTTTTTCTCTAAAGTGACCAATGAGTGGCTTTATTCTTGAATGCCGCCCGGGGTACGTTCACCATATATTGTTAAACACACATACAAAAGAGGCATATGTGTGTGTGCCTCTTTGGTTTGAGAGACACGGCAGTAGTAAGTACTCAAAGTGGAAAGCTGCATTATGATTCCTTGATTCTATTAAAAGAGTGCACTGAGCCATGTTGTGTGTGAGCCAGATGCTTTTAGGTTTAGACTCCATATAAAACACTGTGGACCATCACCATGGAGTTATTTTGAAAATCCTTCATAAATCTCTGGTGCACGGATGAATGTAACACATGTACCATTATATTTCCAAAAAAAGCTTTTTGTTTGACATAAATCTATGATTTGACATTCATGGTACGCGTAGTGTCAAATTGATGCAAGTTGCTTAAAATAATACAGTTTAAAAAAAGTGTCAAAACATTACTTATATGAGGCGTATTATAGCAATTTAGTAGTACTCTCTTATTCTCATTAGTTATGTGAAGTCCATTTAGAGCGTCAAATACTTCTCAGTGGAAAATAAACTATACTGTAAATATAATTAGAATTACTGCACATTAATGCTGAGAATGTCTTAAGGTATTTATTCTAAATACCTTGGTTCTAAAAAGTATCTTTTGTTTGAACAACTCATGCGTGCTGACTCGTACTCTTATTGCCAGACGTAGCCTCATACAGTCTTTGTTTAAATTATAAGGCCATGACAGGGAGGCTTTCAAGTGCCATTATTTGCACTCACTGTGCAGATAAAAAGACAGGCGCAGCACACACTCAGCCTTCGTTCAACTCATCCTTTCTCCTCTCCTGACAAGTAACCTACCTTGCTTGTCTGCACAGTGTAAACTTTGTGCAGCTCTCATTGAGTTCTCTTTTTAAATGTCCCATGACATGGTGCTCATAAACCTTAGTGGTCCCTAATACTGTATCTAAAGACTTTTACATAGACCTTAGTGGTCCCCTAACACTGTATCTGAAGTCTCTTTTATATAGACCTTAGTGGTCCCCTAATACTGTATCTGGAGTCTCTTTTATATAGACCTTAGTGGTCCCCTAATACTGTATGTGAAGTGTCTTTCCCAAAATGCAGCCTTGGTGCAGAATTACAGCCACTAGAACCAGTCCTAAAACTTCTGAGTCTGTAGCTTTTGAGGATAGAGGGGACCTCATAAAACTTCATAAAGTGAAATGTTCATGCCATGAGACCTTTAAAATAAGCTCCCTGGCAATGTAAACATTTCCTGTTTTGGTACAGACTCAGCACCTGAAGTCAGATGCATGTGATGATGACACTAAAAACACGTTTGTTATGTTTGCGATGCTTTTTAGCACCAGTATGAAATATTGTCACACTGATAAGTCTTAACTTCAGCGGGTACTGTAAAGAGGAAAGAAAAAAGAAGAAATTATAGAAAAGCTTGGTGCCTGTCTCATTTGTCGGGGGTGCACAGTGATAAAACATGCAATATGAAGGCATGAAAAGCGTAATTCCCCCTACTAGAGCCAATGAACTCAATTTAAATAAGTAATTAGAGCCAGCTGTTCCTCCAAAAATACCAGAAAATAGAGAGGTTGAATGCTATGTCCACTTCTAGTTTATAGAGTCAAAGAGCGCCGGTTGCACTTGGACTCGCAATTTTTTCAGCAGTATTCAACAATCAGACAAAGAGAAATCGATCATAGAAAAGCCAAAGGTACCAGCTTTGGCATTGACTAAAACATTCAATAGGCTTTGAGGCAACACAGCTCCTGTTTCTGCTCTGTGAGTGCCTTCAATCACTTGGGTGTGAAATAAAACACAGTCTCTAGTGGCTTTTTGGGAAAATGTTGTAAGTGGGAATGACACACCCAGCAATTGTTCTCTCTCTGTCACCACTTTTTAGTCACCCGCACTGTTGCTCTGGCTCTTTGTACCTACACCCATACAGCACAGAGAAGTCACTTCAAACAGCGACGTAAAGAATGTGTGTTTGAGACAAACAAGACGAAATTAGTGTTTCTTCTGGACTACGCTACACATCACGGATTCATGCTGGAATTTTTTTTCAGTGGGTTTCTCACTTAATGTCATTAGCTTTAGGTTATTTTTAGTGTGCACATGGTGTGCCTGCAGGGCTTATCCGCCCCTCCCACTCCTTAACTTTGCCCCCCCACCCCCCAGAATATTTGCTTGTAGTATGCAATATGAGCATCTGATCCATGTATGCAATTTGGCAAGACAGACTTTTATAATAGATTGCTTACTTGTCTTCCAGATAAAGACACTGCAGTTGAAATTGCTTTTTGAACTTGGCATGTGGCTTTTCTGTCACCTCACATTTCAAATGGTATTACAACCCTGATGCATCAAGCAAGGAATGGGAGGAAAATCAATGACATGTCATCATTTTGTATGGTTTCTTACTTATAATTATAAGTAAGAATTTGATTTATCATAATCCTCTTAAATCCGATTATCTTAAAAACAATTGTAAAGGATCTTTCATGCATAGCTACTATTGATAAACATAGCCATACCTGATGACAAAATACTACACGGAACTTTGACATTTTATCTAAAAGCCCTCTATTGTTGTTAAATCATGTGTGTCATTTGTCGTGTGCATCATTAATTGTTACATCTGCTTAAAGTGATTAACTGTAATTAAAATGTAATTAATCAGTTCGGCTTCAGCTGTCCTACATCAGATACACCGATGTGATTGGTGCAGCTCGCCTCTGGCCCACCCATATCAGATACACTAATGTGATTGGTGCAGCTCGGCTCCAAGGGCATAGTTAATGAGCAGCATTACTCGATGCCAGAGCAACTGAGCTGAGCAAATTCAAATTGTTCTCTTTCTAGAACTCTGGGTTTCCATGGTACCTTATAACAGTAAATTGCAGAAACTATAACTGCATCTGTTGTTTACTCGTGTCTGAGTCTCATATTTTCTTTGCTCAAAAGTGATTTAAACTGTGACCAGAGCAGATGTTTGATGTGGGCCTTCCTACAAAGCTCTTCTCTTATCCAAAAACATCGCTTTCCACTTAGGAAACAGTGTCCATGTGGTTTTCTTTGACTATTTCAGGTTTCTGTTTAAACCACCACATGGTGGACATTTTCACTACCAGCCTCTTCTGTCCTGTCAATAATCCCTGTACATACATTTCCAAAGCAAAAACATCTCTTTGTCAAATCTCCAAAAGATGGTTGCAGTCCAGAGTGTGACAGTATTGTGCCTTCTTGTTCCTTTTTACTCGCTTTGTAGAATGTGTCTAAGCAGACAGAAAAGGCTTTGAGACTGAATGGGCACAAATTGTCTGTTGTTGATGGGCAGAAACCTTGAGGAAACAAGCGGGAGAATGATTACCAATAGAAATCCACACAGCTGACACACTTCAGCTGGCCCTTGAGGCGGTCTGCCCATTTGCTGCGCGGGGTAACACGACCCAGCTCTGCAGTGAATGAGGCTGTTCAAGATTTCTTCTATCCCAGGTCTAGCACTTATTAAGCTCAATAATACATGGTTTTCGTAAAGCCTGGAAAAGGCTTCAATATTTAAGCCAACGCTATAAAAGTTATCACATTGTTTGTTTGTATAACAGCAACTGTATCAAATTAAACCTTTATTGCTCTGCCTTCGCTGGACCGAGCGAGGTAATGAAACTGCTTTGGAATTCAGTTTTTATTGCCCTTGGTCAAAATTCAACAGCATGTGGGAATGTTTAAGCTTTATAAGTTTGGAATATTAGAAGACATTCTCTTAAGAAGCATCAGTATGTTTCATGTTTGCAGCTAGGCTTTCAGTGATATTTATCCAAAAACGTAGCTTATTCTGATTCCAGCAACGTTCAATTTGCCGATGGGTTTAGAATCAACTCATTTTAAAGCATGACAAGGTCAATTCTAAAATACTGCAGGCCCTTGAACTCCCCATTTGCCAGTGTGTTGCCTCAGACCCTCAGTTAGGCTTCTTCAATTCTTGCCATGTCTGTTATTAATACTAAGTTCAGCCTTTTGGCCCTGGAACAACCTGGCAGAGAAGCTTTTACTTTTATTTTTGCTGGTTAATCATGCTCTCTATCTTTGTCCTTAATCTTGTGGCATCCTTTATTGTTCTATTTAGTACACCAAAGTCAAGGCACGTTGCCACGGTTGGAACGTTACACATCTCACTTGTCTCAAAACTCAGTCAGATCAGTCCCTGATTCAAAAGAGCAGTGTGTAGGGTTTAGTGGCGTCTTGTGGTGAGGTTGCTAGAATGTAGTCTCCGAACTGGTCACCCAACAAAACCATCTGGTTTTACCAGTCCAGTCCGGTGTACCAGGCTAAACTAGTTGGATTTAATGCTAACCGGTTGAAATGGGCATTTGTCACTCTGACGCCTTCTGTCAGATTAAATAGAGCCTGACATAAGCAACCTGTGTTAACGGCATCACAACGCTAAATCCTACTTGTACTGCAAGCAGTTTTGGGCAGTAGCGTTACTAGTTTAACTACCTGTCAGTAGCGTTGCCGTTTTCTGAACCAAATTTTTAATTTATCTAGTCGCAAAAATAACAATGAAATGCTGCGTTACTGACTTCAGACCAGGTTTTTGTTGGTCACTGGCACAATCACCCCTGTCTGCTTCTGCAAACTTGTGCTTACCATCATCACCTGTAGCTAATACACAGACTACTTAATACAAACCTCCTCCAAAAAAGCCAACCTATCCCTTTAACCGTGCACCTGGGAGGCAGCTACAGTTTTTCTGTTAAAGAGCATTTTAGGCATGACCACATTTGCTATGTGCATAGTGCACCTAGCTTTATATGTCCTTTTTTTCTCTTATTTTGCTTGCACGCACTCTAGAATCAAGCCCAGCCAGAGATATTGAACAGTATCGAGGAGTATTAATAAAAGACATCACATTCATTTTTGCTGCTACCCCTCTCTTTGTGGTATTCTAGTGACTGCTATCTCCCTGTCTCTCTGTTGTTGCTAGTCATCATGCTAATGTTCTCTTCTGAGGGCTCTAAGATTTTCTTTAAGTTATCGCAGAGAAGCTGCATGGTGGGCTGCATGCTCCAGGACCTGGCGTTGTATCAAACACCCAAAATGTGACTTCTCTAATATTCTCCACGCTCCTAAACATGGAATGGACAAATAGCAGGTAAACATCCATTGATACATACTCAGGTCATGCAGATATACCCAGAAAGCCTAACCACACAAACAAAAGTAGCATTTCCACAGCATTCATTTGGAGTCTTGCCATTCCCACCACTTCTGGAGAGTTTCTCTGTTTTGTTTCTGTTTAGTTCCATTCCTCCGTTTTTTTTTAAAGCCCTCCAGTGGCTCAAAGAGCATAATCCCACTCTGGTTTTCTGGTAGACTTTTAAAACGACTTCCATTTAATATATTCAGACCTTCCTTCTATATGTATTCAAGCTTTCATTCAATATCTTCAGACTTTCATCATATTTACACTTTCAGTCAATATGTTCAAGGTTCATTCCACATAGTCGAACTTCTGATATATGTAACAATTACTTTCCTAAATGGCATGCCATATGTATATACATATATATGTAGTTATCAGTCAACACAATCAAAGTGTCACACTTGTAACAGCAACCTTCATAAAGATTAATCTCATCAAAAACACAGGTGGTGCCAGAACTTTAGTGACGTCAGATTTTATTTAATAAGTTATATATGCAGTATCATCTATCTATATATATCTATGCAACACCCTACTCTAGCTCTTTCTCAATCCATTAAAGACCAGCATGATTTGCCCGGGGACGCATATAATCAATCCTAGGATTATCCAGAAACATGATCCAAGTCACTTTTGTCCTGCATTCAGCAGTGAAAACAATGGTATGCCCTGATCATATACAACACACAATTACCCTAATGCCACTGCATCGCCGTGGTCTTTGTCATCCCGCATCAAAATGACTACATTCATCGTGGTAATTAGACGGCTTTGTACGAGAAGCCTTTATTTGTGAGTTTGGGTGGCACTTTGGCCCTTAGAGAACCTTAGTCTGATGGTTCCACACATGAATAAATCATATCTTGAGCCTATCCATATTTCATTAAACATCCTCATCTATAATGGACGCTGTTCGCCAGCCGAGGGCCTCACCTGATAGGGGCAGTCTCATCGCCCTTGTCCAGCCACTCCTGTGGGGGGATGATGTACATGCACCACAGCCCCCAGTTGTAGCCATGGGCGGCGTTGGCGTACTGCTGCACCTCAAACGTGTTGTACTTGATGTTGTCTATGGCGGGCAGGATGATGCGGGTGTGATCCTCCTTCATCCGGGTCAGAATAGGTTCAGCCCTTTGGACAAGAAGAGAGGCAAAAGTTAAGAGTGGACTTTCTCAGTTGAGTATGCAGGGAATTCATTTGCAAAAAGTGAAGAAAGACAGCGAGAGGGGAACAGTCTGCCTTGGGGCAAATAATAAAGCCATGCATATTTTCCATTCTGCCCCTGTAAAGGTTTGATGTGTTAATAATGCAACAATGTTCGAATGAATAAAACTTGAATGGTAACCTAAAGTGGAAGCTGGGAATGTGGTTTTACAGAATCAATGTGCAGGAAATCAACCCAAATATTTTTCAAATCTACTGTAGACCCCGGTTCCATGACACTCTGCCAGCTATGGATGACTGGGGATGTCGTCTTAACTTTCACTCCAGCGCCACATTTACACGGGTTTTTCAGCGAGGATGCAGTCTGTCGAATCAGCATCTCTTCAACATTAAAAACGACTGCCAGGATCCGCTTCCCTCCACCGTTTATGATGTCGAGGTCTTGCAAAAATGAATTTTCCGCAGAGCAACAAATAATATCATATCGCTTTTTTATATCTCCTGCTCATGAAAAACGAAATGTCAAAATGTGACACTTATCCCGGTGAGAGACCTGATAGGAGGCAAAACCTGATGAAGCAAAACACATCGGGTGAAAGGAGAGGCTTAAGTCTGCTCCGGGGAAGACTATCCACTCGCTTTCTTTTTTTTACCTCTATGTGAAGCGTTGCGAGTTAGTTTGTGGAAAAAGGCCTTGCTCTGAGCGCTTGATACAGTTTCATGGCTTTAGCTCCGAGGCAGCTTTGACTGGCACACATTTCCTTTAGAGCATAATAAGTGGAGAACAGGGGCAATTTCACAAAATATCCCAAGGCAAAGAGTAGCTCTTCACATGGCAATTTGGGATAAACACCTCAAAATGATTGGTGTGTCAGTCCGCGCCCTCAAACTTTAATAATGGTTTTTGTCTTAGCTCATCCTGTGGAAGGTTAGGAGTACAAGAGAACCCATCAGTCACTAAGAACAAGTCACGGGCCTGAAAGTGGCCTCTGATGGAAGTTAGTCCAGTAACTGGGTCAATAGTAGTAGTAGTAGTAACATGTATTCGACTACTGTAGAGCTACTACAGTATTCCTCCCTCTAGCAGAATTATACCTTACATCAAACACGTCTTTAGATGCCACAGTCCTACAGTTCGTTTCCTACAAATGTACGCAAGCTAGAACAAAGAAGCCAGCGTTGTGCCATTAAAGTTTCACGTCCAGACTCCTTTTAAAAGTAAAACATTGACTTATTTTGAAGTAAAAGTTGGGAAAATGTTGGGAAATTCCCTTATTTGGTTTTGTGCGAAGACATAGTGGAGATGATTGATCCCACTCCCACGTCTGTAACTTCAGACAGAGCGAGGCTAGCGGTGCTTCCTCTCTTTATGCTAAACTAAGCTAATTGCCCCCGGGCTCCAGCTTACACAACTTTAGCTGGGTGCGCTGTTGATCTTCTCACCTAACTCCAAGGAAAGAACATCATTTCCCAAAAGCTTTACCTCTAAGGCCATTTTTCTCAATTATTTTATCCTTTAAGTTATATTTTGTATGTTTATATGTTAAAGATGAGTGTCAGACCAGTTGAGATGCTGTTTCTTTCTTTGTCTAACCAACGGATGAAATAAATGCTAATTCCAGTTTTGTGTCTTTGTTTACCTCAGAGTATCTTGTTAGTGTGTGTCTAATTTGAACTAATATTATAACTAATATAACATGTGAGTTCTTTTTAGCTACACACCTTTTGCGGAATGCATTTTCCCCACACAGACCAACCCCCCCATACCAATCATAAGATGAGACATCATCCAAAGCACGAGCATCAGCCCAACTTTTACATTACATTTAAAGTTGTCTCCATTGCTTCCAGTAAAAGCTGATCTCAGCCGTTTGTTAACAGGTCCTAAGAGGCAACTCTTAGCTACCGTAGGAACTGTAGTGCCATCCAGGACGAATGGGTTCTGTTGATGCCACACAGTAAAGCTCCCTCTGCTATTTAAAGCCTTGGCCAAAGGCAACACGGTCTTGGGATCCATATGGTGCAGACTGACACCGAAATGCTGCTGGCACTGGCTCCATTTGTATAATCTTCTCATGCTGGGAGATGATCTCCACCATATCTTCAAAGCAAGTCTTCACACGCTCAATTCTTCACATGATATATTTATAAATTTATGTGGGGAAAAGAGAGGGTCTTGTTATAAAATGATAACTGCATCTCTCCAGTACACTTCCACACTCCAACTTTCAGACTATCTCCCCTCCCGCTGACTTTCTTTCTGTCTGTCTTCACCTGGATCCCCTCCCTCCCCCCATCTACTTCTCTTCAAAACGTGCTATCCATTTGTCTTTGAAAAAGCAAAATGGCTACTTATTACATGAAGCTAGGGGACAGAAAGTACAGAGAGAATGGATCGAAATTGCATACTATGGGATGTCAGTAAAATTCGGAAATAATACTTAGAAATGGAATTTAATGACACGAGTGTCCAATAAAAGCTGGCAGATGGATCTTTCTGACTGTTTTCCAAAGTATATTACCTGTCCTAGACACATGTTTGAGTTTTCTCCTTCAATTTGTAGTATGACAAAGAACCTGTTACATGTTAAAAAATACACTCAGTGGGCATTTTAATAGGCAGACGCGTATAATCTATTGCAATCAATCTGCGCCATAAATTCTACCTTAACAAAGGTTATAATCTTCATTATAAACGTTTTTCTTGACATTTCCAAAATGTTCTGAGGGTTACAAAATGTACATCACACTACACTGAGGAGTTTCTATATTTTTGACATTCCATTTAATCCCTTTGTTGTTGTCCCATAAAAGGTTTTTTATCGATGTTTTAACTTTTTCTCACGTTTTTGTCCTTTTTTCAACCCTTTGTCATTTTTTTGACGTTTTCAACACTACGTGACACTAACTTATTAACTTTAGTTTTACAGTTGTTTTTGGAATTTATGGTCAATAAACCTCATTTATAGGAAGTTATACCTAATGTTTGAGTTAGAAAAGCAGAAATTAGGAATTATTTAGACTAAATTAAAGGAATGGATGTTGATGGATAATCACGGACTGGAATATGTCAACTTTTACTCAATACTATTTCAAAACCACAAATGCTGTAAAATTGAATAAGACGCCCCAAAATCAATGAAAGTAGAGATTTGTACTTGCCAAAGAGTGTTGTGTGGAATCAATGGTGTTATTTTGGGGAATTAAAAAGAACACTTATATAGGAAAACGGGTCCCAATTTGACCCGAGGACAACATAAGGGTTAAATACATGACACCTCCTAACACAATCCAGCTCAGTACAACGCCATCACTAACTGTGACCTCAATGCTATAACATAGTTAACTACAAATCCGTGACCTCATAAAAGTAGATTTATGGAAGAACAGATGTACTGAGTGCACGCGATGTGCTTAAAGTGGACACCAAGTGTAAGATCATCAACATTCCCTTGGTCAGATGTCTTCACTTGCTCCAACAAATCAGTTTTACTATAATTCTTCTAGAATTAGTCAACACATGTGCATTCTGAATATAAGGGGCACCAACACAGAACCAGGGACCACTAAAGACCAGACAGCTGCCTGTAGCGTGCAACACAGACCTAGAGGGGTCCAGGGGCATCCTCGGGGGGGATACTTTCTCAGCTAATTACACTATTTTTCAAGCCATTTTAGATAATAGAACGCCTAAAATATATACATAAAATGGGAAAATAAATAACAGTTGATAGCAAATATCACCCTGTTGATCCTGCATCCTATTTTGTATCTAATTGTTCTCCGACTGACTGCAGCATTTTGAAACCAGAGCACAACAGATGTTGAGGGTAACACATTTTCACCCATGCCAACTAAAAATGAGGCAAAAATTGTCTGAAATTACTATGTTTATTCATTGTTAGGCGACATAAGTAGGGTACGAATTTGGCGTGAACAGCATGACTAATCTTACCTATTTCTGTTACACAATGGTAGAGAAGATGTCACACAATGAGCGTTGCTCTTGCAAGCTGGCCTGGGTAACCACTGCACACGTTTCCTAGCTCTAAATTTCAAATGTGTGCAAGAAAAATGGATTTCTGACCTTGTTTGCTGAGCTGTTGCTGCTACTGAAGCTCCTTCTACCCTCCCTAACCTCCTGGAGCTCTCTCTACCATCCCAGCATCTTCCGCTCATCTCCCAGCGTCCTTGAGAACCCCCCTCCCCCCCCCCAAAAAAACAGAGCGAGCCAGCAGCTCCTGTACCTTAGGGATCCATGAGGCTGATAAGATAGAGACACTCTGGAAATGAGGACACATCTGGTTTTGACAGACGAGCCAGTGTCATTGCTCTTCCTGTATCTGCCATTTCATCTGTATAACAGTGAGAGGGTTATTCATCCACATTGGCCCAAATCATTCTCTGTTCCATATTACAATAGCATTTCCCCCCCTTCCAGCAATGACTCATCCGATATTATGAATACATGTTGACAACCGCCATTGCAAATCTGCTCCACCATGCCATTTTTTGTTGCGGTTCATATTGAAGCAGGAGCTCCTCTGATTTATTAACTCTTCGTGGCTGACTGTTTGTCTTTTTTAATAGCCAGTACCCTAGTGGAGCTTCGCATCACGCTGTGCACACATTTTGTAGAATTAAGCAAACAGTATGGCGTGTTACGAGCCAGGATGAATACCACTGCACAATTGCAATTCTTATCCGCTTTAAACAACCTCTGAGGATGTTTCATTCTGTGTTCTACCTCAGTGCTGACATAAACAACCTGCCACTCTCTCCTTTGATATTACCTTTTTATTTAGAGTTTACAGATCATCCATCCATTATGTGTAACCACTTTATCTTATTCAGGGTCACGGAGGAGGCTTATCCCAGGTGACATTGGGCGAGAGGCGAGGTACACACTGGAATAAGTCTCCAGTTTATCACAAGGCTGACACCTTCATGCTCACATTCACACCTACAGACAATTTAGAGTCAAAATGGAACAAACCTGCATGTCTTTGGACCGTGGGAGTCAACCGGAGAAAACCAACGCCCTAGCCAGGCCAACAAGTTCCAACCCAGAACAATTTCCACATCATCACATCTCAAATAGTTAATGATTCTAAAGCAGCAGATTATCAAATTATGGAATCTAACAGTATCAAGCACCATCATGGCCCTCAGAGCCTAAAATAAGATATCCTTTAATTCTGCACTGGCATAACGCAGTAGAATATGTAAGATAACATGCAGGGGAAAATTTTTTAAATTTTAATATACTGTAGCTTTCATGGATGACCCTAATGATTAATGTGAGAGTATGCATAAGAATGGCAAAGCAAATTGAGGATAGTGTACGGTGGCCCTGACAGGCCAAAACATGCAACAATTAGAAAACACACACAAATATACCACAACATGCAACAATAAGAAAACACACACAAATATATCACAACATGCAACAATTAGAAAACACACACAAATAAACCACAACACGCAACAATAAGAAAACACACACAATTATACCACAACATGCAACAATTAGAAAACAAACATAATTATACCACAACATTACGGAAGTGTTTTCTTGAGACATTTTTCAGATAGAGTAGGTCTAGACCACGCTCTATAATTTACATAGACCCAACAGTTCTAGTAATTCCACCAAGAGTGGCAAGGAAAAACTCCCTTTAGGAAGAAACCTGGGACAGACCCAGGCTCTTGGTAGGCGGAGTCTGATGGTGCCGGTTGGGGGTATTTAAAGTCACAAATAAAGATAATGCAACTATGACTAGAAATAGTAGTAGTGAGGAGTGTTAAATATTAGACACACATGGAGTTGAAATACCAACTTGAAAAGAGTTAAATTATCCCTGTGGGGCGCCCAGATATCTCAGTCGACCCCCCCCCCCTTCTCTCCTATCATGTCTTCTGCTGTCCTATCAAAATAAAGACTGAAAATGCCCCAAAATATGATCTTAAAAAATTAAAATAAAAAAACATTATCACTGTGGTGTGTCAAATAAACTCTGATAGTGTTCATGTGTGTTTGCTGTGTATATGTGCCGTGCACATGACAGTGCGGTGTGTCTTTGAGAAGAATCTAAGCCTGCAGTGCCTCGAGCCATTTGTAAGCGCATTAAATCTCTGGAAATGTGAGGCCGTCCATAATCGTCCTCCCGCCTGGCTGTTTCACACAGCAGCTCAGACGTGTACATGCAGAACACATATTAATGTAGGCCAGTCTCCTGCCTCCCATAAGAAATGCAGATATCTAAAGAACGTACAAAAAGGTATCCATGCAGAATCTCAATTAATTATGGTGTCAGGGCTATTTGAAGTAGAGAGTGCGTTGCAGTAGCATGAACTGGAAAAGGTTCCTATTGTGCCATGTTAGATCCCACACTAATACGACTGATCGGATACAAATGTAAAGGTGGCATAAATCTCTGTCTTTTCGGTGGTTTTGGAGATCCGCCTGGCCGGTGCTCTGTGAAGCATTAAGTATAACTGCAGCTTTCTTTCTCGTCTCCAGACAGATATAAACACTGAGCCCCCGCCAGACACAGTGAGCGAGAGTAAAGACCTGATTTACTTTTGCTAGAAAAATATTTCCTCAGCCTTCAAAAGCTCAGAAATGTACTTACCATTGGATCTCATATATTACCACTCCACCTGCATGCCATTATAAACAGACATAGCACCACGATATCACCAAAAGGAACTGACATCAAATATGGATGTGTCAAATATTACATATTTGACAATTATAGGAGGCGGATGTTGGTTTTCTTCCCTTTCTTACTATTATGAATTACACCAGTTTCATTCTTAGATAAACTCACCAGGCCACATGGCGGCAGAGCATTCCACATTCATCAAAGTGTTGCTTTGTGAAGCATGCATTTCATTACAACCTCCCTGCAATGCCAATCTTATCTCCAGCACACACTGAGCAGGGAGGGGCTGCAACGCTTCTAATCACTAATCATTAAGAACCTGAGATTGCAACAGTGCGGGGACTTAAAAAAAAAACTAATAAATATCAATTTCCCTGCACTCCCCTCTGCAGCTGCATGGAAGCACACAGTCTTAATTACAACACGCTCCCATTTCCTGCCGTTAACTCTGTTTATTGACAGAGCATTCAAAGGGAAAAAGGTCCTCTTTGGAGCAAAAAAGGCCAGCCGTTGTCTCTATGACGGATGGATGTAAAGTGTTAGAGATGGATTATGAACATATAGCTGATGCAATACCGCCTTAATGATAGGCAACGATTTCATATCCTCATATTAAAGCAGAGCAAAGCTGTAGAAAACTGATTCCATCACTGCTCTGGTTGAAACTGCTCACTTCTTACTTCCATAAAGCAACATGGTGTAAAGGAATGGGAAACAGCTGTCAAGTGCTCTGTACAGTATGCTACAATTATGTTGGCTTTAACAGTAATGCGAAGCAGCATTAATTTCCAGCTGCAAATGTGCAGCACCGCAGGTGGAATGCCATGGCGATGAATCACAGCGCTGCAGCTAAGAGCTGGCAGCGTAGTCTCCGGCTCCAAATGCACAGGCATTGTGTACAAGGTCATTGAGGGAGACTCGCCACAACGTCTAGAGGAGCCATCCATCTCACTTATCACTTGACTGTGCAATGGTGAATAATCCTATTATGATAAATAGGGGCTTTTTCCATTGTAGCAAATAGATAGTGTAGATACCACAAGTCAATCTATCTGAATAAAAGAGCAGCGCAGAATGTTTGCAGACGTACAGTAATAATAAATGCACACTCACACACTCAAAAGATAACTAAGCAGCACAAAGAAGGTTCTCGGAGATGCCTGACATTGCTTCCATTGCTATGTTGCTTTAGCCAGCACCTATTTGTAGAAAAACCACAGGGATTCTGCTCTACTTTTAATCGACTCCTGTAAATAAAACAGCACGCAAAGCAAATCAAAAACTCCGGAAAAAAAGAAGAAATCAAGGCAGCGGGTTATCAAGGGAACATGGAGGCGAGTATGTGGGTGAGGGTGTGTGGGGGGGAAACAGAAAAGAGAGGTGTGAGAAATTCACACAATGGCAGCAGGTGAACTAACTCAAAGGAAGTATGCCGACACAGCCTCGGCATGTAGAACAAGGGGGTGGAGATGGCAAAGCACGAGAAGTGAGGAGGAGGAAACCTACATGGAGGTGAATGGGTTATGTGGGGGCATGAAAGGCACGTCTTTTTAAAAAAAAAAAAGCAGATGGGGAAACAGATGACGGATCACCACGGTATCAATTATCATCGGTATTGCAGCTAGGTAATGATGCAACTTTCTCCCTGACTGCCGTTTGTTGGCTATGTGTGTAGTACGCAGAGTAGAGAGCGGCAATGCTTAATGTACATCAAAACACTACAAGGGTTACAAGGTCACTGTAAAAAAATCAATAAAATAATACAAGCAGGGTGATGCTCACACTGTGTTTTCATGTTATCTTAACAAACCAGAGACAGGGACCCATATATATATATATATATATATATATATATATATTGCTATATA
>NC_048411.1:1924235-1929932 GCF_013103735.1 Etheostoma cragini | reverse complement strand
TCATCACATACCCTTCACCATACCTAGCATGCATGTACCATACCAGCATGGTGTTAAAGATATAACACAATAAAGGAAAGGGGAAAAGCCAGAAAGAATAATATGAGCACTTTCGATCACACAAAGGTCAAGGGCTTCAACATCCGATCCCAAGGTAAATAAAACACCTGCACAAGTTATGACTGGAAGAAGCGTGATGTTTGGGGCATATCGTTTGACAACAGTGGGGGTAAAATTAAACAAAACTACAGAAAGAATTCTGCTGCTTTTGCTTTTTGTATCTGTTGCGCAAAAAATATATCAATATTTGTTTCCATCCCTGGTATCTAGTTAGCCAACACAGGCTGAAGTTCATCCGGGGACACTGTAAACAGTTGATAAGTGGAAGGTATCTCTGTGTTATCCTCCTCCATCCCTCCTCGTCTTCCTCAATCGCTCCTTGGCCCTCTCCTGCGTCCCAGGCAGCTTCCCAGGGAACAAAAGCTACACATCATCTTCAAACACTGACAGCATGACAGACTCAAATTAGGTGCCAATTACATCTATTTGAGTGACTTGTTTGCTGGGAAAACTTAAGCAGCAGGCAGACATTGGAGAGACTTCAGAGACCCCCAGAAGTAATTTCATATCGCAAACTAAGCCCACAGCCAGCAGGTAAAATGATGTCAAAATGCTCAACATTTTGTGCTAACTCTTTAATTACACTCACTCACGCCTTTGACACTGTTTGGCTCTCTCTCTCTCTCTCTCTCTCTCTCTCTTTCGTCATAATTTGCTGGACAGCTAGTGTCATTTAAATTATTTTTATTCAGCCCTAACCAAAGCCTTTTACTCACAATTTAATGGGTGCAAGAGTGGAAAGCTTATTATTCTGTATATTATAATAATATCTACAATTATATAGCTATATTATAATCTTTAGCACCTTTATCTATCTCTTTTTAACGATAAACCCTTATTAATAATAAGGGTAAATGTGCTGAAAAGTGCTGTCTCAGTTAGAATTGACCTGTGTGTAACTGCTTGGGGCAGACAAAACTGCATATTTCAATAATAATGATTATAGTAACCTTACACGACATGCTTCTGCTAATATGAAGAGCAAACCACAAAGACAGAGGTGAGAAAGGACAGAGAACCTTCCCGTGTTAAACATGACCTTTTCTTACCAGCCGGTGTTAAACTCGACGTGGGCATCGAAGAAGCCGACAACGGGAGCCGTGGCCGCGTTCCAGCCGTGGATCCTGGCTCGGATCAGGCCCTCCCGCTTGCTGTTCCGCACGATCTTCACCAGGCCTGGGTAGCGTTTGTTCACATACTGGTCCAAGTTATACTTCAGCTCCACTGAAAGAGAGCACATTAGAGAAAATATATCAGATATCAGTGTTAGGACAATAACCATGAAGCTGTAGCAAATGAAAATGTGTTTTCAAGATGGTTTTGGTTGAACTTGCCTCGAGTCTTTATGTCAGGACTGTAGCAAAAATTAGTGTACTTAGCTACTTAGCTGAGCGCGTCACATGTTTCTTTAACCACATCCTGAGACTCCAGACCCACATGATACGTCTTCGGTATTCAACAGATGGACAAAAAAAAATGAGACAAGCAGCTAGTCTACGGTTGGCGGTATAGGACCATAAATACCTAGCTTATAGCGCCCATGTTATTCTAACTTGGAAAAAAATCTCCATGCTGTTTTGAGTGAGATCCAGTTTCTGAATGTCCTTTATCTTCAGTCTCCAGGTGGGCTGTTAAACATCTGCACGGCTATCTACGTCACTAGCCGAGACCAGGTGGCTAACCGTAGCATGATAGCGCTACTATGCTAGCTCGTTCTCAGTGGCAAACCACTGCTCCAACAGCCACTAGTTGACCATAATCTCCAAAAGAACTACTTCCTGTCCCTGTTGTGCAGGTATTCCAAACGTGTCCCTGGTCTAGAAGAAGTCTCCCAGCTAATCCTGCCTTGGACTAACCAAAGCTGGAGAAAGAGTTATCTAGCTGATGGGATCTTACCGAGCTACTGAGCATGTGCAGCTCCCAACAAAGATAGGATAAAAAGAAGATGTCTCACTACGTAGGTAAAAAAAAAGACCTAAACCCAACATGTTTTGAAATTAAAACCGTGTAAACCTATTCCGGTCCAACCTTGAAATACAATTATGAACCTGAAAACGAGCAGAATATGGGCGCTTTAAGGTTAAACAGGTTGCTTTACAGTGTGATTACTGTATCTCATGCATTCCGCTACTGGCGTCTTTGTTCCAGCTGTCTGTCCTCATCTGCTCTCTCAGACAAGTTTGACTGTCATGACTGAAAAAAAAAGAAAAGAAATTTGGGATAAACAGCCAGTTGCACAAATTGCTGTCTGTGTTTCATTGGAGGATAGATTGCTGTTTGAGCCGCTCCTCTGGGTTACTGCTGAGCGTTCCACTTTCTAAGAGAGAGATTAATAGAGACGCTTGTGGTACACCGTCTCTGAACAGCATCCACACCTAGCTTCTGACTGTGGCTAGCAACATAAATTAGTCAGGGAAAGTAGAAAAATGGCAGTCTAATCCCGTCTGCGTGACTGAGCAGAGGCAGTAAGTAGAGGGATTGTGAGGAGTCTTTTCCTAGCTGAAGGTCTTAACGTAGAGCGCTAGCTGCTGCAGCGAGAGAGGGGGAATTTGGAAACAGTGACCCGTGAAGCAATCGGACGTTAGCATTTGACACCAAATTAAAGCAACCACTGATGGGAACTTTCTCTGTTTCTGTGTCTCCGTCCGTGGATGGGTTGTTTTCTTTTCCAATGGTATTTTTGTACTTAACATGAACAAATGGGCAGCATGGGGCTGCAGTAGTTTACCAGCTGGCTGCAGCATTTCTATGTGGACTTTGAATGTTCCCGTCGTGTCTTTGTGTTTTTTCTCCCACTGTTCAGAGACATGCTGCGGGGAGACGTAATGTACTGGAGCTCAGTGTAAATTCTTTCAGGAAGACCTAACTAATAACTAATGCACTCCTAAATCAAATCAGCTGTTATCCTAATAAATGTATATTTCATCATGCGTGTATAACTGTCACGTATCTGCAACTAGTCTCTCCTTATTGACATGTCTCTCAGTGTATATCCTGTCAGGAAGACCTCACTCTTAATCAATGCTCCACCTAACTCGGATCAGCTGTTGGAGGCACACACACCAGAATCACACACAAATGGCAAGGGCCAATCACAGAGTCACAACCCTGCTTTAGATAATCTGTTTCTCCCTTTGCTATCAGCTGTCGTTGCAGGCAAAGAGTGCAAAGACTTTGTACATTTTATCTGACCTGTACAATGAACCGTAAACATGTCTCTCCTGACTGAAATAGTAGTGGTGAAAGGTAAAGCTTGGACATTGATGCACCAGTATCAAGAATCTAATGTGATGCCATAGGACGAATATAGCAATCAAAGGAGGCATCTTTTCTGTGGAACCATTACTTTTACTTATGATAGTCCCAGTACATTGTGCTAATAGTTTTTCTGAAACTTTGTTCAGTTTTAGTAGTAGTTAGTAGTTTAGTAGATCTTCCACTATTCTACTCACAAGTGATGATTTTAGAGAATTTCATACTTAGGCACTGAGCTAATGTTATTTTATCCAAAGTAAACCTGGTGTTGGGTGACCTCTTCCACCCACAAGAAGTTCCAAATCAAAAGAAAAGCAAAAATATAACAAAAAAACAAATATACAGTGTTGTAAAAGGCAGTTCAGAGCTGGACTCATCAAAGCTAGACCTTTCCGTTTTTATCTCTTTGTTACAAAGTGCACAGGGCCGTGGGTACAGATGAGCAGGCTGTTAGCATTTAGTAATAATGTCACGTAATATCATTTAGGAAATATGCAGTTCAACTTTACTGCGTTCCCATTTGGATCAGACACTGATTGAAGCTGCACTGCGCCTCCAGAGACCTCGGAGCTCACTTCTGTTTGCACTGCTGAAGGTTTTGAACATGAGAAATGCTGAGGAAAGCCGTCTGGTTCCTTTTGCTGCTGTGCAGCAATAAAAGTGTTACATACTTCTTTGCAAGTGCTGACAACTTTGTTTGCTATTTTTTTATTTTAGGGTTGGCACCCACAATAATCTCTACCAGAGATTATGTTCAACAGGGGGTCCTCAGTGTTGCTGCAGGGGGGCCACCAAATTATTTTTCAATAGTCAGAAGTAACAAATGAATAAAACTCTCTCGCTATATATATATATATATATATATATATATATATATATATATATAAAACATTGATGATAGGCTTACTGGCCTATAGATTGGTTTATGAATAAATACATGAATATGTCAATTATTATTTTAAAAACGTATTATTTTATGCAACATAAAAAGGTTTCTGTAAAGGCTTTTAACGCCGACCTACACATTATTGTGGGCACAATACTATATTTAGTAGAGGGTTCCTGCTCCGTCTCTTTTTTAGTTGAGGGGTCCTTGGCCTAAAAAACATGAAAGACCCCTGCTCTATATCATAATACAATATAAATATGATCTGTGCACAGCAGTTCTTTTTTTTTAGGTTTTGAACCTATGCAATGGGTCTCCTTCCTCAACGGCCTACCCTGCAGCTACAATATGATAAAAGCTATTAGAGAGTCATAATTACTGGGCATTGCTGGGAAGGAGAAAAGTTATGGGCCTCCCTCTGATCCTAGAAAATAAAACATTGGACTGCATCCATGGGAGGAGAGTTATGGAGCAGGGAATACATTGTAAAGGACTAGCAGTGAAACATAGCAGAGGATAAATAACTATATATCATCCTATGAATTTAAAATGAATGCTTAGTAGACGCAAGGAGCACCATTCGTTCTTCTGTCGACAAGGGAGATTATGGAAGCCACTGTGTTAGGGATAAATAGTAGAGAGGTATTGAGCATGCTTTTGGTTATTTAAACTGTAGTAAGGCCCTAGAGTTCACTTACATGCTGCAAAGCCTGAATTATAGCCTCCCACATGCTGACTCCTACATGCTCAGTAACTAGCAGTACACCTGAGGATCAGCCTCAAAACGTGTTTACAAAAATCACAGAGGCACCAAATCCAGGATTTATATTTGGCTGATTACTTGACTTGGGCTTTTTTATTGGGTTTCTGCCAAACCTTAGAATTTGTTTCCATCAAACCCAACTCTACGCTTGCACTAGGCGCGCTACGAAGGTCGACGTAATGACGCCGCCGCTGAGGACGGGAGGTGTTTACGTACAGTAGGTGGAGCAGTCGATGGTGAAAAATGGAACTCGTGAGCAGAACACCATGGTGGTGGTACTTTCAGTCAAAAAAAAGGTAATTCAAGTCCAGCTACGTGTTCGATTTGCAATGCCAATTTGTCTTGTGGTGGTCAAGGACCCTAAACAATACACAACATCGTCATGGTTACAACATTTGGTATGAAACATGCGGAAGAATCCGAGTGATGCATAAAGGAATCTCCAGACAGCAGCCAGAATGCAGCAAAGAAAGGACGGTCACAGCTCAGGACGTTGTTTACTTCATTAATGGGGTTACCGTGGTAACGGACTAAGGATGGGAGGACAATTGGGTTATAGGTTGGTGATTCGGCAGAATCTTAACCAATATCATATTTTGCTAACAGAGGATTTGTGGATTGGTCTCAGACACTGATACGGAACCAGGTCTGAGATTGATGGTGCTCATCACCC
>NC_048411.1:1911727-1919135 GCF_013103735.1 Etheostoma cragini | reverse complement strand
CACAAGTGGAACCAATGACAGTAACGAGTCACAGGTGGAACCATTGACATCAACGTGTCACAGGTGGAACCAATGACATTAACGAGTCCCAGGTGGAACCAATGACAGTAACGAGTCCCAGTCGGAACCAATGACAGTAATGAGTCCCAGTCGGAACCAATGACAGTAACGAGTCACAGGTGGAACCAATGACAGTAACGATGGCTTCCTTTTCATCCAGGTGTGCTGGTGAGCATGCGCAGTAGCACGGCCCTGAAGCCGGCCAACCTACAGTAAATGGGATGCAGACGTAATTATTGTGATCAGTTACACCTGTTTGAAACGTTCACCTAGAAAGGCTTAGACTATGTTTTCATAAACAGACATTTTAACCTCTCCATTTTGCAATATAATTGTTCGGTTACATGTACCTGTGTATATATGCCGTCAATGCTGTCAAGAGCACGCCAAACCTGTAGGTGGCAGTGTAACAAGAAGCTCAAGCCAACGTTAGTCAATAAGAATCACTTCCTCTCTCTTCTCTTCCTCACTTCCTTGGCTTCCTAGCCCTTCGTTTGTCTCAGTTTACATTCAGACGTGCAAACTAAGATTTCAATAATCTCCTATCTGCCCGGAGTTTTTATAAAGACTCATTTTCAGAGGCAAATTCTCTGTTTGACTGTAAACGAAGGGCAAAACTCATCCTTATACTGGTTGGAGTTTAAATGCTTTGTCCTCTTAAAAACTGAGTAAAAAGTTTAGTTTTCAGTTCTCATAGTTTTTCCATTGGCAGACAGTACAGTATTCACTCTATGAAACAAAGGGAAGTTTCCTGGATAACTTTTCCTTAGAGCACCAAACCAACAAGGCAAAAAATAGCACTGTTCTTAGATATCCTTTGAAGGCCCCCATCCATTTGATGTTAAAGCTGCAGCTCCCAGACCTGGATATTCTCTACACTGTACTGCAACTACTGTTATAGTATCAGTATTTTATAGTTTCAGTGGGGCAGTATAGCTGCCATACTGAATTATCCTGAGCAAAAAGTACATTTCTCCAGGAGAAGAATGTATGTATTTTCACGGTAGTAATACTTGGTATCACCCACCATACTTGCAAGTGTGAAGATAGAGAATATAAGAACAAATAATGTTTAGAAGTCTTCTAAAAATTATGTTTATATAATTTTAATTTGCATAAGCAGATACATTTTCTACAAAATGTAATCCTATTTCTATTAACATAACGGGAAAAACGTATTTACTCACTGCCATAACAAAATGTTTGCACTGCACATTATCATTGTCGATAAATAAAAAGCCAATAATCCTCCAGGTAAAAATGATGTTTACCCTCAGAGACCCACCATTAGTCTTTTTTAGTGGGGGGACTGGGGATCTTTAGGTGGAGATAGCAGGTAAACATCAGTGGTATACATCATCTGAAAGCCGGGAAGCTGAAGATTAACGAGATGCAGCCCAGCACGGTGTGTTATCAAGTCCTACATCTGTAACACACATTGTGTTTTGGTTAGGCAGCTGCATTGTCTTCCATTACTAATGGTCACATAGAGAAGCCAGACCCTGTCACAGTGGTAAATGCAGCAGATTTCAGGCAGCCAAAGGACAAACTGGGTTCCCCCTCACCTGCTATGGGAATTCATTTAGCACAGACAAGACGGAGTGAGGCTAGGGGCCCTATGTGGCACCCGGCGCAGCGCGGCGCACGGCCAGACGCAACTCTCTTTGCTAGTTTCAGACCGATGCAGTTGTTATTTCTCGTCCAAAGCCCTTGTCGTTTAAATGGCAAATGTACCCTGTACGGGCCCTGTACGTGGAGAAGTCTAACACATGCCTCTTAGGACTGAACGATTAATCCTTTTCCAATCAAAATCGCAATTTAGAAAGATGCAATTAGCTAATTTTGAAGACATTAATCAAATGTGAAATATTTATTTGAGTTGTGTTTGGCAACAACATTGGATTCAACATTTCTTATTCCTCTTTTCATTATTATATTATATATTAATATATACTGTATGTCATAAGATAAATGCTGGAGTAATGTTACATACTACATATTGTTGACAGAAATGTGTCATGTCAACATGTAGCAAAAAAAACGCAAATCACATCTTAATCGCAACATCTGGCAGGAAAATTGCACTAAGTTTTTTTTTCCCCCAAAGTCGCTCAGTCCTATTGCCTTTACTGACACAAACATGACCCTGGCTAACGTTAGAATCAACTAAATACATGGAGATGAATAACCAGGTGTAAGGCCAAATATGATCAAAACCTGGCTAACATGGCAAAAAAATCCATCTTGTAACCTGTGAGCTCTCTCACCATCCATCTCTGCCTCATTCTCTTCGTCTCACACAGTACACGGGCGCCATGGTAATCTATTGTAAATGTGTGTGATTGGAATCCTTCCTCATGTTGCCACTGACACAATAAAGGAAATGAAGTGTATACTACTATGCCATGCAAATGAACATACATTACACTGCCACATTGGCAGGTAGCCAATGACAATGGAGTGATTCAGACGGTAACTATCGGTAAGCAGGGTACACAGTTGCTTACTGGCCCGGACCAATCAGGGGCCTGCATCACTGGAAGACATTGATTGACAGCTTGGGCCGCCTATTGCATTTTCATCACTTGCAACAATCCCAGCAGTCCCACATGCAGCCACTGACCAATCAGGAGTGAGAACTCCTTATTTCTGATATGACGATGAGACGTGTGTGACTCGAACATCTCACATTAACCAAAACGTACAACGAAAGACCGTCCTCTCAATCTGGGGACATTTTAACATCAATCTACACTGTAACATTTTTTTACCATAAAGTTGCAGATGAGATGTATAGGATGACCTGAATTGAGGACAGCTACAATATTATAGGTGCAATGATAAGTTCAATAAGTCCTTCATCAAACTGTATGAATGTGTGGCCCAGCCCACGATAGGAAATTATGACTTCATGCTGGATAATCAACCCCCCGTCCTACTACAGCACGTGATGACGACACAATGTCAACGAGTAGGCTAGCATGAATAGGACAGGACAGAGTTCTCATAGAGAAACAGCAATTCCTGTTTTTCACCTTTTATGAGGCCAAAAAATGGCTGGTAAAAGTGACAGTGGCAGGTGGATTTTTAAATCCTGTTCCTCTCCTCTGCTAATAATGTGTCAAACGCCCTTGTCACTTGCAGTAAAATACATTGTTTTTTTTCACAGACATACTGTGGCTTTGAAGACAAAAATAACACTGTTGACTGGACGGAAGCACTTAGCTGATTCCTATGGCAACTGTGAACACACACACACACACACACACACACACAACACACACACACACACTTTCTTCCCGCGCCGCTCCAATTAGCCTCCGAAGGCACCAGCTAAGAAACGCATCTGACTTGCTCCTGCCTTTGTTTCTCCATGTTTTCACATGTCTTATTCAGCAGTGCTGACTCATTATGTAGGGATAATGAGGTGGTTATTGTAATTGTGCTTGAATTATTTACAAGATATTTTGGCTGTACTGAAACACTTGTAGTATTGTTTTTCATTAGAATATCAAATTGACACGAATCAACTATAGTGTAAACAAATCTATGCGTTTCGTTTAGCTTCGGTGAACCCTGCCAAACATCAGGGCCGACTGTTGAAGACAGTGACATATTGCATTTGCCAGGTGAAATACCAGTCACGCAAGACATATTAATGAGACAGTGTATTGATTTGTCAAAATGAATCAGTCTCACATGCTATCACACATTATTAGATGTGATAGAGGCAACGAGGGAGGCTGAAATCCAGTCTTGAAAATCTGCACTCTGCATCACTTTTCTATCAAAAATTAGGGATTCTACAGAAAAGATAAATTGTGCAAATGTGGTGTGCTGACTTATTTCTGCATACTGAAGGACATACAATTAAAACCTCAGCAGTCTTTTTTTTTTTTGGTTTGTTTTTGCCCGTTGGCGGTATAGTGATATGTTTAGACATCAAACTTGGCAGTGTTGGTATCAAAGTCAGAATTCTGCTACCTTCAACATGGTTTGTTGAAAGACAGCACGGTCACTGCTCTTCCACCCTTGCTGTGAGCCATCTGAGCTCTACCGGTGCCCTGATACCCCGGTGAACTGCAATGTCAGCTTGAGTCAGCAGCATCCATGGGGTCAGGCCGCGGGAGGACGCTTACACAGCAGATGGATCCCAGCATGGCGCTAAAGTTACATCCTCTTCTCTCCACCCATCGGAACCCTCTTTGTTCCCTACAGTGTGTGTGTGTGTGTGTGTGTGTGCATGCTAGCAGGTTCTCACCTTTCAACAATGAGAATTGGCAAGAGAGGAACTCGCAATTATGTAGGACGACACAACAGATGGTATCTTATTTACTTGTGAAATTACAGTATATAGTAAATTCCTTGCATAGCCCCATGGAAGACAATTTTTAACTTTCCTTATGAGCTTTACTTCACATTTTATACTTTGCAAATCTTTCTAATACACCATAACAGGTCAAGGGACTCTTGTCACATCAACATCTATTGTAAATGACTCCCCTGCAAATTGAGCTGGTTGCATTTAATATTAATTTTCTCAGAATTTAAACTTATTCTACTCATGCATGCTATCTCACTCTGCTTTGTGATGTCACTTTAAAAGTTAAAAGACAACATGACATGACAGTGTTTATTCTTCTATAAATATACATATTTGTCAAGTGTAGAGTACATACATTGGCATAGTATTACATACAGTGAGCAAAGTATTACTGTAACCAGAAAAGATTTCTTGTTAATTAGCTAGCTACCTGTTTGCAAAATTGGACTATTTACACATCAAACAGATATGGAACGACATTGTATTTTATTTGTGTCATGTTTATCACAAACAGAAAAAAAGTAAGTCTTATTTCTTATTTTTCAAAATATTCTGCCCGAATCAATGCGGCAGCAGTGCAGAGTTCAGTCCGACTTTTAGGGTGGTTGTGATATAATACAGGTGCTTGAGAAGCGCTCATACATCTTCATTCATTTAATTTCTTACATGCCTCCTTAACTTAATATTGGCATTGATTAACGCATAGAGATAACAGTCTCACTGGCCAAGTAGGCTGGTGCTTGCTGTGCTGGACTGGGAAAGCTTAATGTCGTGCACTGTTATCAATCACTTCCATTACCGCAGCCCACATGCATTTGACAGCAGAGGTAATAAAAGGCAAACTAAGCCACAGAGAGTGTTTGTGATGGAGCACGCTGCGTACGTCTATCTATACTTTAAGCCCTGCTCCCGCGCTCTATTCCTAAGAGTAAATGCACAAGTGTTTTGATTGATAACCCCTCCACTGTATCATTTCAGTCCTTTCCCGTGCATTTATGCTCTCCCTCAGCAACTCCTTTGTTCCCTCTCACAGCTTCCTCTATTGCCTCTCTCAATCTGCCTTGCCAGGTCTATAAATACAATGACAAATCTGGCAGTGAGTTGGAGAGGAGAATTTTTTTGTTGCACCGCAAAACTCCTTTGCACAGACGTGGCAACTGTGCAGGACAAATGAATGTATATATTTCACTCTTGTTGGGTTCTACGACTAGTGGAGACGCTGCGTTCAATGAACATCACCTGAGTTATATCTTGAAAATGTCAGAGGGGCCAAAGAAGCCTCATCACTTCTAGTTGAGATGTGGTGTGAGGCTGGATTTCAGTGTCTAGATCGTAAAGTGATATTGTAGTTTCATTGCCCTAGTTACTGGATCCAATTTGGGGCATCGCTCAGGCTTAAATTTGTACCTTTCTGCTGCAGAGGGGAAGCCTTGTAAAGCCGTAACAAGATGAGCGATCTACTTATCTGTTTGTAATGGGCCTGAGCTCACTGGCCGACGCTCATAATTTGACCTGGAACAAGCTTTGACAGAAACAGAGCGCCAGATTAAGATCTATTCCAATCACACCTCCCCTTTTTCTCCTCCTTCCCCTCCGCTGGGCTGCTGCCCCGGCTGCCCCCACAGACTTTTTACCCGCCGGCCGATCTTATTTGCTGTGAAATTTCACATTAACCTCCAATAACCCACGCATTGCTGGCAAGACCAAAGCCACTTTCCAATCCCCGAGCACTCCCCTCGGAAAGATAATCGTTCGCCTTGTCATTTCTCAACCCCACCCCCCCCCCCACCCCCACCCCCACCCCCCATCCAGGAGATAAACTCTAGAACTGGAAAGAGCAACAATTTTTTATCAGGAGCTCCTGAGACCTTGCGATCCCATTCTGCAGTATCAGACACTTAGGAGATGAGGTAACTCTGTTTCTTTAGCCTCCCGCTCTGGTTATCACCCTCCCACAGGCAGACAAACACATGTTCAAGAGTCCTTGGGCTTAAATATAGTTTCGGATTTAACTATTTTGGGCAAAATAGTAATCAAATCTTTGACAGAGTGACAATAAAGATACAGGTTTGATCAGGAGTGAGTGAATACGAGTCACCTTGGAGGAGGTTAACTGGCAGGTGAAAAGCAGATTTGATGCCCCGAATTGCATTTTTCTGTTTAAGAGTGACACAATACACACTTAACATCGGTGTGTTTGTTTTGTGGGCATCGGTAATCTTAGCGGCTCGCCTGCCATTGTTGTTTTTCTCTCCACAGCGGCTTGATGAGATGTTATCATACGTAAGCCTCCCAAGGACAGCGAATGGCAGGCTCGGAGTCACCATAATATCGAGCCTACTTAAGTCCCTTGGTCTCTCAGTTGAAAATGACACTTGCAGAAGTGAAGGGCAGAAGAGAGAAATATAGGCTGGCGGGCGGTGAAAGGGGATTATAGGTTTTTTCTCAATTGCGGCCGCAATGATTATGAATTGGTTTTGCCGCAGACAGGCAGGTGTGAAAAGAGAGAGTCTAGAGAATGTGCAGCTCGTTCAGTCATGGCGACGGACTTTGCTTCCCTGAAGTCATCAAAGTCCTCTGCTCAATGACTCATGTTCAATTAAAAGCCCATTAGAGAGGAAGTGACTGGATCCTGCATTTAACCTCACTTCTACAGTGCTGCAGTCACCTTTTTGCCCACAGGACATACTTAGTGTATCAGATATAGAAATGAGTCTTTTATGCTAGATAAGGTAGAGAACTGCTTTAAACTGAGCCAAACTGGTGTGAAAGCCCCCTGAAAGTCTTCACTAGTGCCACAACCATGCTGGCAGTAACAGTGTTGTTCTTCACGTATTTTCTTTTGCTTGCAGTGCTTGGATGCTTCTCTTTAAAAGGTCCTATGATATGGTGCTTTTTCAATGCTTTTATATAGCCCTGTGGTCCCCTAATACTGTCTCTGAAGTATCTTTTATACAGACCTTAGTGGTCCCTAATACTGTATCTGAAGTCTCTTTATATAGACCTTAGTGGTCCCCTAATACT
>NC_048411.1:1865684-1911362 GCF_013103735.1 Etheostoma cragini | reverse complement strand
ATATAGACCTTAGTGGTCCCTAATACTGTATCTGAAGTCTCTTTTATATAGACCTTAGTGGTCTCTAATACTGTATCTAAAGTCTCTTTATATAGAGCTTAGTGGTACCCTAAAACTGTATCTGAAGTCTCTTTATATAGACCTTAGTGGTCCCTAATACTGTATCTGAAGTCTCTTTTATATAGACCTTAGTGGTCCCCTAACACTGTATCTGAAGTCTCTTTTATATAGACCTTAGTGGTCCCCTAATACTGGATCTGAAGTCTCTTTTATATAGACCTTAGTGGTCCCCTAATACTGTATCTGAAGTCTCTTTTATATAGACCTTAGTGGTCCCCTAATACTGTATCTGAGTCTCTTTTATATAGACCTTAGTGGTCCCCTAATACTGTATCTGAGTCTCTTTTATATAGACCTTAGTGGTCCCCTAATACTGTATCTGAGTCTCTTTTATATAGACCTTAGTGGTCCTCTGATACTGTATCTGAGTCTCTTTTATATAGACCTTAGTGGTCCTCTGATACTGTAATAATGTTTAATGAAGCTTTGCCTTGTTTGACACACCATGTCTTGTTTGCGTTCAGACACTATATAATGTTTTGTTTTAATTTGGCTATAAAACGTTCATCAGAAACATGTGATGTATTATTGCCTGGACACGGAGATCAAGAAGTGTATGATCACAAGGCTGCAGAATCTAGTCCCAGTCTGTGAAAAGAGCACTAAATCCATACCCCATTTAAAACCAAAAACAATCACTTCATCAAACCCCCAACACTCTCTTCCCTTTTGTCTTACTTAGGTCCCTTTTTCTAGTTGATTAAAAGAAAAGGAATTTCCTTAAACCCCTTCAATCCAGACGCACTCTCAGCTGACTTTATTAATTAGCAAGCTCCCTTTTTGCTCACGCTCCTCCTCCCGTTCCACTCTTGTTTAATTTTTCCGGGCGTGAAAAGAGCTCGGAACAAAGCAGCGTGGATGAAATGAATTGTTATCCCCGCTAAAGCCCTCAGAAATCTCTCTTGGCCGTCACATTTCCTCTCAGTGTGTCTGCCTATCCCCATTGTTCTGTGACACTGTGTGATGTGAACGCCACTGGCAGCCATCTCCTGCACTCCAGCACTCACTCTATCACAGCAGTAGTTCACTTATTAATATATAAAATGTATTTTAAAAGGGGCATTAAGGCTGCTCGCTGGGTGTCCACTGGGCCTCTTTCATAAAACATTGTTATTCATAATTCCTTTCATTGCCACTATATAACATAGCTCTCCAAACATCACAATCATCTTGACTCTGTCCTTTCATGTTGGGATTAAGCGTGTCTAAAGTCGTTGTCTTTTGTGTGACTCCCCATGGCCGAGGCCCCGAGATGCCCTGTGGCTAAACTGACTGTACTGTAATGACGGAGGAGAAAAGGAAAGATTAAGTGGAGTTAGGCAATAAGACAGATGAAGTAGATCAAAAGTATCAAACAGGAAGTAAGGGCAGCTTGTGCAGAAGGAGACTCGAGAGGGATCATTACGATGTGCAATGCGAATATTAGGTGAAGAAACCTCAAACACAACGACAGAAAAAGACAGACGCGGTGCAGTTTAAGGGTCTCTAAAGTTACTGTATCACAGTACAATTGTCAAATTGTAGGCATGTCTTCTTGATCCCCCGCCCCTCCCCACCCCCGAATATACTGTGAAAAACCCCGGTCTCAAGAGACAACACAGGGGTCGGGCAGCTAGTGGATCAAGGTGAGAGACCTACAATTTGAGACACAACTGAACTTGCGCTGAAACCATGCAGAAACTCATAGTACACCTTTAAGATGTTGCGTATGAAAGTCATGGTTGACTTTTGGTTTCAAGCAACCGCCTCTGGGCGGACTTTATCACAGGCCTGGGTTGAACCAGGGAATTTGTGTATTCACCACGACAAGGATCTTCACTGACTGTCTCTGTGGTGTCGGCAGGTTAAGTTTACACTTTGGGGCGGCCTATAGCTCACTGAGTAAGTGTGCTCGCCGCATGTTGGTTCAGTCCTGCAGCGGCCTGGGTTCGAATCCAGCCTGCCGCCTTTGATGCCCCATCCCCATCTCTCTCTCTCTCCCCCTTTCACATGTCTATCCACTGTCTCTATCTAATAAAGGGGAAAAAACCTGCAAAAATAGTCTTTAAAAAAAAAATCTTCACATGTTTCTGTGGGGTCAGGGTGTTGCTAGCACAGGTCAAAGCCGTCCCTCAAGAGTCTCCCTAGTAAGGAGGCAAAGAGGAGTAGTGATGTTTTATATTTATATATATATGTTTCATCAGGGACGCTGGAGCACATAAACTACTCTTTTTAACACAGCAGGGGTCACAGACAATTTCTCCAAAACCATTTCAAAATAATGCCAACTGTTGTGAAATGAAAGCCAAATGTGATAGCAGTGTAATTGTTTGAATTGTGTTCGTATGCTAAAACCAATTATTATTTTCAGCAGATGAATGCACTGCTCTGTAATTTCATTTTGGGTTGGTGCAAATTTACAACGTGCCCTGTTTCACTGGGAAGCTGGGGGCGGCCGGTGCAAAACGAATGTCATAAACCGCCAGGTGGACAGGAGAGTCCCCCGCTGGAAGCCATTAAATTAACAAGGGCGACATTTGCATTTGCAAGTCTTGAATAAAGATGAAGACATTAGGAAAATATACAGCACCCTAAAATAAAGAGTTAAACGCTATGTCGGGGGCCATGTTGCATTGGTCTTAAGAGAACCATCCAGCATTCTGTCCCTGAAATCTGGGCAAGACACAGCAAACTCAACAAGTCTCATTTAGTGCATGCTAACCACATGCATACTGACATTTCTATGTTGGATCAAAATCGTCGTCCAAGCTACGTACATTTAGAAGTAAATATCTGGTTCTTTCATATTTATCCTAATAGGAACTAAACCCTGTTGGTGAATTGTGGTGGAGAAGCTTTACAGTCGTTATTGACTAGCAAAAGGTTAAATAAGTGTGCCATACTCGTTTGACCTGGTCTGAGTCAGCAGGAAGTTGTTGTAAATTCCAATATTCCTCAACACCACAATTTAACGGCACAGTTTATGATTTCTGGCACACCTTGTATTGAAACTCTGCTTCTATTTTGGCACAGTAGAATCCAAAGAGATGCCATAAAGAAAAAACACTGTGCGCTTGATGAAAATGCCAGTTCCCAGGAAAAAGTCTGACTGTACATTGTGTGCCTGCATAAAAATAGAGCCCATCAACTGCAGCAGGGATTAAACTGGCAAACATTGCAGTTACAAGTCTTTCAAACATCACACAGTCCTGCCAGAGGGAAACAGGTGTAAAGCGGTAGTTGGAAGGAGAATGTACATGACAGAAAAGGAGAAGAAACAGAAGGTGGACATACTTTTTCGGCCTGTAGTCGGGGATGCTCCTGTCCAGGGAGATGCGGTCACTGAGCTGAGCGTTGTAGCCGTACTCCTCGTATTTCCCTTCGGCATCATGGCTGTCCTCTCCCAGAGTGGCAGCAGCTCCCCCCTGGCCAAGGCCTCCGGGTCCCTCAACTAGCCCCATGGGCTTCGCCAAACCTGCCCAGCAAATTACATAACAGAGAGACGATCATACAGATGTACATTGCCATGGGTAGAGCCACATACACACAGAACAGGGAGAGACAGGTGAGAAGAGAGGCTTTGTGGAGGGGCAGCTGATTGACATTCCCTATCAGTGTGAGGAGTCTGGAGTATGGCAGCTCCGAGACCCAGCGGGGCTCATCCACAGGGCATCATTACACTGTCTGTCACTGAAAACGTTGCTAAACATCCACATGGACACAGGTGTCACAGAAGCTGAGCGATACAGTGGTGCAAAGGTACAGAGAATTCATAGTGCACAACTGTAAGCAGGGGTGGGAGTAATTATGTGTACTCTCGTTACTGTAAATAAGTCAAGGTGTAATATTACTTTTACTTAAGTGCTTTTTTTACATCAGGTATACCTTAATAGTCTGGCTATCACCATGCAAAGCTCAATAGTTTTGAGATTGAGCATTGTTCTGGGGAGTCTAATCCGTATTTTCTCTGCACAAGAGGTGTGATCAACGCGTGTAGTTCAAATGACTCTGTACGCAATTGGATAGTCCTTCAACCAATCAGACCAACGATCCAGGTGACGTAGAGGCGACAGCGGCATCAACGGGTGGCTGCTATGTTGAACGCCAAAATGAAGCTGCTTGGCTTCTTTATTGCCATCGTGTTAAACCCGCCAATAGCGTGCCAGGTAGATAAGCCAGTTTGTGATTGCTTCCCGCAAAATTGTGAACTGAAGCACGAGAATTAAACATGCAGGTTTCCAGACCGAGCTGCAGGGAGAAATCAAATCACCTTCAGAGCGGGCAGTGCTTACCCAGTCTTTTTTTCTCCGCCTTTTTCAATATTTAACAGAACAGCTGCCGAAGAGAGACAGGAAATCATCCCAGGTCAGATTTGAATCCTGGACCTCTACATCAAGGCAAAAACCTCTCACATACACGTGCACCTGCTCTACCACTAAACCAACCCGGCCACCCAGTCTAGTACTTCGGTGAATTAGTAAGCAGCAAAGTTGCGTGAAACTGTCCCGATAAACTGTGTGAGAAAGGAGATCAAGAGAGTCGCCAAACCCAGCAGCTGTGACAGAGAGGAAGCCGCTGCAGGAAACAGAGCTCCATGTTCAGAGAGGAGACACACACACACAAAACATACAAGTTCTAATTTCAGACCCTCCTCCATTTTCGTCTGCATAGGTCGTCTGTGCAAGCAGCTTATTATGACCCATATTTACATTTATTGTCGGGCCAGCAAACAACTGATAAGGCGAAAAGTTCCCATAGGAAACCTTTTTATCCACCAGTGGTGAAGTAGGTAATACAAAACTTTCAAGTTAATTGTCTTGCGTCTAAGGCTGTCTATTTTTCTGACCTGACTGTATTTCCAGAGACAAAATGTTAAACATGTGAACTGTTGGATTAAAACAAGTAAACCACCCTATATAGCGTTGGCCCCTAATGACTCAGGCTAATCAAATAAGCATTATGGAAGCAGTGTGTTGCAACACTGTGACCATGAAGTGGTTATTCAAACAGTGCTTGTGCCATGCACGTCCTTTTTATCTCCCAAAGAATCCCTGAAGAGAGGCCAGATTGCAGACAGTGTCTGTGTGCTTAATGGTGAAGAGCCATTCAGTCATTGGACAGCCCCATCACGTTAGGCTTCTTTGGACTAATAAAACTAAGTTCTGTACCAGATTTTATGTGTCGGACTTAAAATACCCCTCTGCTCTCATTAAAATGACTCATGACTGTGATTTAACAAGCCGTCGCTTTGGTTTCGTGACTGTGACATTTTCAAACAGGGAAGGAGAAAAATTTGGTCCAGTGCCAAAAAGAAATCTTGGCTGATGGAAGAAAAAATAAAGTCTGTTCACTGATTTAGACCTCTAAAGGAGTGTACGGCCATTTTCAGGGTGGGGAGGAGGGGCTGAAACCTATGTATTTAATTCATTTTTCAAAGCAAGAGCCTCCCCTTTGACTTTAGAAATAACACATCCTCCTCCCTCATTTCTCAACTCACAAGTGATTTTTGAACTTAACATGTTTTTGGGAAATCATTTTACATAGCCCAAATTACATATAAACAGTCAAAATAGGAACAGACAGGATTGGTTGTGTTATGTTGAAAGTTGCAAAAAGTTAATAAAGGTTGTAAAAAAAAAAGAAGAAATTGCGGAAATAGAAACACATTAGCAAATATAATGTATGTTTTATTATTCTGAGTATTTCAGCTGCTCTGGATTTTGTATTGACATCTATGGTTTCCCACAACTGATGTATTAGTTCTCCTTGAAAATAAAGCCCTGAGACCGGGACATGTCCTCTGTATGTGGGAAAACAAACCTTTATCATCCATAGCACACACAAAAAAAGACAGGTTTTTAGACTATTTTGATGTACTAAACTACATATTAGTTCTTTTGAGATCATCATGAAAAGAAATACATAAAATGTAATATCATGGAAGGATTGAATTAAAATTTCCGCAAATGGGAAAATACATAACCCGGCCCACCAAAATAAAAGACTATTGTCAGCTTTATTCATTTTTGTGTCTGCCAACTTGACTATTGTTTGACTATTTTAAAATTCCACAAAACTGAAGGATAATGTCACATAATTGTTATGCGAGCCAAGCTTGCAGTGTGGCCTCCACAGAAAAATCGAGCTGCGTCTGTTCTCCATATCAACAGATGGACACACAGACAGTAAGTAAACAGCGCATACCAATGAAGAGCTCAGCTCTCAGCTTCACCCCTCCAGGAACTGCGGAGTAATCACCATTTTTGGATGGCCTCAAATCCTCGGGTGCTACTGAAGATTTGTAATTGGAGCTGAATGGTTTCAAACTGGCTTCTCCCGCGAGAGGGATTTAGCCCTGCACCAGCCAAGGTGGTGGCATTTTGACAAGTATGGGTGAGGTTCACGTCACGGACCACCATCTGGCATAGCGGCCCATGTTACACAATAACACAGATACCCTGTACCCTAGAGCCGAAGACTCAAGTCTGGAGGGCCTCTTTGTCTCCGCGTGAGTCTTAGAAGCAGGACCATGCCTGCCAGCGTTGTTTTCTGGTCGCTGCATCATTTTACTTCCCCCTGCCTTTCACTTCCTCTCTCTGATCGGAAGGAAATTCTATTAAAGGGTGAGAGACCGAGAAGTCAGATCCACTATTGTCTGCCTAAAGCACCTAAACGTACGTTAAAGAGTCTTCAGAAGCAATCTCTTGATGGAGGGTTTGTATTTGCAATGTATTTTTTTATAGCTGCCGGCCCAATTTGATGACGAGTGGGAGGTTATTTGAGTTGGTGACATTGCACTGCCTTTGTTTTCTCCATTTGGTCTTTTCATCTTGTGATCTTTGTGCGGAAGAAAGCAGAATTAAACATGCATACATTTGTCAAGAGCAAAATGCTTCTTATTAACAGTCATTTATGCACTTTCTGCCCACTCAAAGCTCAAGCTACACATCTTCACATGATCTAGGAGTGATCTCCTGCGGGTCAGTTCTGGAACATTATTCTCTCTGCTCTGATTAATGATACTGTACCCGTTACTGACAACGTTTTAATTCTGAACGATCACTCAGCCCTTCAGCTCTCTAAAACTCAAACACGGACAAACATGGACTTACAGAGGCCAAGAGAATGATGAAACCAACTCATGACTTGTCTATTCATACATGAACCCTTTCCTTTCTGGATGTCATCTACATGGGATAAGGCATGGATACCCAACCCGACGGGCCGGGCCGGGTTGGGACAGATATCTAGAAATTGTGGTCAGGTTTGAGTCAGACTCGGTTACATCAGCACGATAAGGCATTTGTTGTAAAATGGTGCAGCGGCTCCTTTAAAAGAGCTCAGTGTGTGTGTGTGTGTGTGAGTGTGAGTGGTAAGATAGAGAAAGAGGAAGCAGTCGTGTAGATGCGACCGGAGCCGAGTTGGTGGAATAAGTTTTGTACACAGTGTGTGTGGTGCAGACTTAAAGCCGAGCTCATTCATTGGCTCACCATAAACAGGATTTTAACCCCAAGGTTATTCATTTCATAACGTCGGCCCTGGAGATAACAAGTCTCCCCTGCTTTTCTAACCCCGGTCGGAAACACATAACATTAACACTGTTACAACTTGTGCAATATTAATCATGTAATGGTAGACGGTGCATTTCGTTTTGTCTAGAGAAACAAAGGTTTGTTGAATGTTGTGCGATTCAGTGCGAAAATGAATGGAAACACCTTAAAATGTCCAAAGTCAGTTCAATATATCAATTTCATTGAAAAACAGCATGTGACGTTATTACACACAGGTTTTTATTCACTTTAAAGCTGTTGGATGGAAACACACTTTCACCAGATTCATTCACATGAGTTTTTTTTTACCAAACTTCAGATAATTTGATTGACACGTGGATGGAAACTTGGCTAACATCTGTCTCTGTGTCTTGATTGTGAGCTGGAGACATTGTTCGGGCTGTTGTGTTCATGTTGTGTGTCCCTCCTCCCCGTCTTTCCTCTCTGTGTTTTGGTGTAGATTGTAGAAAAGATGCAGTGTGCCTTCATCGGTATGTGTAGTGTACTTTTCTACATACTGTCATTTAGATCAATGTCTATCAATCGCTAAAAAATCCACAACAAAAAACACAAAATCCTTCTTCTACACAGCAACATTTTGCTTTCCAAAAATGGAATGGATGCTTTTAATACATTTCTTGAAAGGAAGAATTGGGCCTGGTACATCTGTGGGCAGGGCATAACACTGTGGAGATTAAGAGCTCTATTCCCACGGCGACTGCATCAGTTAAATATGTATGTTCACATGATCCTGTGAGGCACTTTGTATAAAAGCATCCAGCATGTTGGCTGTTATGTTCTGGTCCAAAAAAGATGACAATGACTAAAGGCCCATGCTGCTCATGGTTGTAGTGCTGTGACTAAGATAGCTCCAAATGCAAAGCCATTCTCCGAAAGAGCACCTTTCATCACCTCACAGTCTGCTTCTTCCACGCGTGCTTCTTTCCCATCCAAGGCATGATGGGGATCCTCGCGAAGTCAGGTGCCAATCTGAATCTCATTGTGCGTGAGTCTACATCTGTCTCAGTGCTCCTTCCTCACACCCATTTGTCCAAATCCCTCTGACATGATACATGAAACCCATAACATCTATGAATTATACAGCAATCTTCAGAATGTGTCTGATTTGGCCTTTAAAAGACAGAGTCTTAAATTCAGAGACGGGCCCATTTTTGATGAATGATTTAAGAGCAAGAGTGGATATACGCGCGTCCAAAGTTCTGAATATTGATGGGGTGGGGAGGTTGGGAGATTTCTTCCAGAAGAGGAAAATAACTCGATCTAGAGAGGATTACAGCTTTCAAAAGCCAAAACAAATCTATTAAATATTAAGAGATGGGAGAGGAGCTGCATTAATTCTCGCTCTGCCACTCATAACAGCAGCCAGCATGTCAGGAAGATAACAACTCTGATTTGAAAATTGGTAGCATGAGACCCCCAAATTTTCTCTAAACAATGGATTGTGATCCTTGTGCAAAATGTAAGCCCTGTGAGAGCACAACAAATATGGAGCTGCTATCTGTATCTGTTCATTTTACACACATTAGCTGAATTCTGTTGTTGGAAATTATCTACTCCCTCCCTTTTCCCAAGTCCAATTATTCTCCTCACATGTGTACAAGTTAAGCTGTTCACAGACGTCCAAAACAACATCATGTTTGAAATATGGACCCCAATTATTCAAATTAAACAGTAGTATGCTGTTGTGCCACGTTGCTTAAAAAGAATTAAGCATAAGGGAGGATATCAACAAAAACAAAGTTTTACAAAGAAAATGAGTAAGCCACTGACAAAATGAGTCTCACTTGGTCATGCACTTTTAAGATGGTCCCCAAATTCAGTTCATTATCCTGTATATATACTGTCAAGAGGTTCTTTGTCTTTGTGCCAGGCTTAAATATTGCATCATGAGGTGGATATTGCATCCGTGAAGAATTAGTCAAACTTTATCCTGCATCGCACAACAAATGTTGTACAATTGATTATCATTATTATGCATTAAAATGCCAAATATCAACTGTATATTTCTTCTACATCAACACAGGCCTATTAAGGCGTGCTGCTTCTGTGACAGAACTGCCTTTGAACAAAAAAGGCGAGAACCAGTTCTAACCTTTTTGTGTGATTTCTGTGCCAAATTATGTCTGAAATAGGATCTGGTTATAGGTCAATTTAGCAGAGGAAAAAACATTACTGCATAAATTCTACTGCTATTTGCATCTATTGAGAATGCATAATCGGTTCATATCTGAATAATGAATTTGTATTTGGTTGCATCCTTAGTACTGTGTAACGGTGCGGTGTAAACATTTCCAAACACACTGTTCCATTTTGTCGAAATTCTCACAAAAAAATAAAACATGGATAAACAATCAGAGGCAATTAAAAGCCATCATCAATTATCCGGGCTGGCATGCGGGCCCCTTTGTCCCTCCTTCATTGGGTGTTATCATTAAATGTTGGTAATGTAATCACTGCATGACTGTAGGCCAACAGTGTAAAGATGAATGCTCACTCCATCTGAGATTGCCATTATTGTCTGTGGCTGACTGCTGATTGTCAGGTTAGCTGCTGAATTCATTATCATGATTCCTCCTGGCTGAGCCGAACTGATTCCTATCTGACTCTGAAACTGTTTTGGCGACCAGAGCCTCATCTGCATATCATTATAGGAATATATATTTCATCAGGCTTTCGCCACGCTTCTCTGCATCCGCCTCCATTACACAGCGCACAACAACATATAGGCGCGCACCGTGATGTGTATCATTGAGATACAGTCAGAGCATCAAGTGTGTGTCAGCCTGGAAGAGAGAGCGTGTGACATTTCTCATTTCTCGTCAAGTCTTCGCCCCAGCAGGCTTAGCATATAAACAGCGTTGGTTTCTTTGCCATAATTGGGCATTATAGATAAGAAGCATATCTCGTGCTGCAGCTGGGCCTCTGAGACTGCCATCCCGTCAGCACCTATGCACTGGGAGAAGGCCGGGAGTGACATGCATGGCTGATGACAACAGCCTCACTAGGACAGTGAGCAGAGGGACAACAGCCGAGCTCAAGCTATGACACATCCATCCAGGAGTGAACTAAGTAGTAGCAGATACTCTTGCTCATAGCAATTTCTGTTTATTAAGAAGCTAATCTTATAGAGCATGTCTGCTTCGAGTGATAAAAAAGTAGAAAAAGAGATTAAAGGCAATGAAATGAAGGTCAGGTAGTTTCATCTGAGTCTAATCATGTTTGCAGTCCACCTGACCATGAGACCATCAGACTGAAAATTATACACAATGTTTTTTTGTTATTTATTAGATGTTTTTTGTACTAGCCTATTATTATCTTAGTCTTGCAATAGAACATTTGTCATACCCATCCTCCCCCAAAGGAGATTGTCCAATCATAGGTGTTAGCTCAGTCAGTAGGGAGTTGGCTTGGGAGCCTTGGGGTTATATAAATTGTATATATACACACAGTATAAATATAACCCTATAAAAGCCATATAAAAAATTATATTTCTCAATTGCACAAATCCCTCATTACTCACACATAACCCTCATGTTGTCCTCGGGTCCAATTTGACCCAATTTCAGTTTTTTCACCACAAAAAAAGGGCCTTTGAAAAAACCTGAAAATGTCAACATTAGAAATATCAAATAAGTTTGGAAAAAACATTAAAAAAAAGCACCCAAAACATTAAAAAAGTGACAGAAATGTCAGAAAAAGCGATAACTTTTTAACGGGAAGGTTAAAACAAGGGTTAAGAGAATCCAGTTATTTAACTATTGCAATTACAGGAAACACACTTTTTAAGATGCACAATCTCCACCTCCAACATTTTAAAAAGACAATGAACAGAATTCTGCACACAATATGACAGTATAAGTTATCAGAACATAAAATAAATATCCACTATAATATAGTAATTCTGCAAAAGTCTGCAATTTTGTGGGTTTTTTTTGCTCAAAGGGGGTCTCGCCCTGGGTGTAATTCAATGTAAAACCGCCACTGATGGCTGATCCTGTTTGTTGTTAGAGTTCATTTAGGCCAGTCAGACTCAGCGGGCTTTAGCAGGTAAGTAGTGGCGAGAAGGTATTTGCTTCTTCTAATGCACTACTTAGGGTCAAATCGCAGTTTGTTAACAGGCTTAACCCCCCCTCATCTGATAAGCCAATGACGGTGGCTTCCACAGAAGAACAGTGCTGCTGATAACCATCATGTTGCTCATTTCTGGCCAAAATGGGCCGCTGATAAAGCTTGACCATTGTTTTCTTGTTGGGAGCCTGGTGACCATTCATCAGGCAACTATAAAAAAGGAATTTAGCAACTTGTTTATGTCCTTCAAATCTAATTGAACCTTGCTGCAGCTTCCATGGCATGCCATTGGTAGGCAATAAACAACAGAGGAAATGGGCAATTGCTTCATAACGCTCCCGGACATGGTAATAGTTATTGGCGCGCTGAGTCCTCCTCTCAACATAGTTATTCCCAATGGCCACAGAACACAATTCTGGTCGGTGCATGATTTAGAAAAATGGCTAGCTAGGATATGATTAAGTACGCCATTAAAGATCTCAAGACAAATTATGAAGGGACTGTGACAGGCCGCAAACGTCACCAGCCTGTGGTCAGTCCTGGGTACACATTGCGAATGTCAAAGAAAAAATACATACCTGCAATTAATACCTTTTACTGTTTCACACTTGTATTGGGTGGAAAGAGAAATGTGCCTGTAGAGTGTGTTTGCAAGTTGTAAATTTGAATTTATCAGGCTCAGGTTGAACAATGAATTCAGCTATTTGTATTGTGAAGCTCAATTGGAAATGTAGTTCAGCCTGACACCGAATGGAATTATTACGGAATCTATTGAATTAATTTACCTGGGTTCCAGATGGTTTATTCGCTTGCATTCCTAAGTTAACTGGAAAGGCAGGCAACTGTGCCAGCTTTGCACTTAGTTCATTGCTTGTTCCTCTCTTTGGGCCATTATTGACTCTCACACTCCCCACTTGTGTCCCAGCTATACTTGGACTTAACCGTGCTTCAAGAGGTTTTTTTTGAGAATAATCTTTGAAGATGATATGACGTAACCTAACATGAAACAATTGACTCTAAACGCAACTCTTTTGACTGTGTACATGGAGCCGTGGAGGAGGTGGATTCCCTTCAACCAACGCTCAAGAAAAGAAAAGTCAAATACTTTGTAAGGGTCATGGGAAATTTTTCAAGGGACTACTTTTGCGTTATCTCACAATATGTTATGCGTTACCTCACAAAGCTTTTCTTCTTCCATTCCGTCTGAGCCATGTGTCTATTTCCCCTCAGCTGCCGGGCCCGATGAATCAGTTCATTGCATTTTACTTTGAGCTGGGAAATATGCTGATATAGACCTACAGCTCAATGGGCAGTCATGTCATATCTCATAATCAATAGCCTATTTGTTAATGTATAAAAAAGAGAATGTGCAATGTCAGAGGTTTGCATGATGTGGAGATGAACAACCCCAGAATCAACAGAGAATCTGAAGCCCCTAGTAGTGTTAAAAAGAGAGAAAGTTAATTCAGGGACAAAAGCGTAAAAATACAGCTTGCACTGTGGTTACGATCAACCATAGCTACAACCCTTCCAGTCACCTATATGTTCATTTTCTACCTGTAATGATCTATGTTCTCCCACAGTGTGGGACGAATCCATTTAATCACTCCGATCGCCATCAACATTTACATCAAGGTCTGATTCTTGCATATGGGCTGTAAGTGGCATGTAGTAGTGACCAGAGGTGACCTGATGTGGTTTGACTTAGTTTCTAGAGGTTTTCTTCTAAAGAGCAACAACTGAAACATAAGAGAGTGAAACTGAAACAAAGGCCAAATGAATGTACTGTCTTCTGAGATCTCAAGGTTTTGTCTGACTTAAGGCTGTACCTGATTTGGCATTACATTCTTATAATAACAGTCTGCTGTCTAATTAAGCTATATGTCCAGGTTGGAAAAAGTGGTATCTACAATTTGTTAGAATGTCATCTACTGTAACACGTCTGGGATCTAATAGCATTGTATTTGATTTCACAATAGATAAAATGGGGTCTTATGATAATTTATAAGTATTAGGAAATTATCTTAGATGGTGTCTATATAGGTTGTATCTGTATATGTTTGTTTACTTTCTGATAAAGATCATATGTAGTTAACTTGATACAACCATAGAAATAAAATGGACAGAAGCTGCGACTTAGCAAAACATGAGTGGAGCCTCTATTAAGCTCCGAGGAGAGCTGCAGATTCTCTGGTTATTCGATCTGTGTTGGTTCATCATCACATGCGACAGACGCCCTTTATCTTTTCATGCATTTAAGAAACAGGTATTGATTACAGTACAGATTTAGATAACCAGTTGAGCAGTATATCAGTATTCCCAACTCAAAGTAAAATTCAACGGCTGATCCATGTTGTGGCATTGTGCTGGGCAGCTGAGTGAGAATACACCCATGTCTCGGGAATGGAAGAAGAAAAGTATTCAAGGTAAGACAAAAGTAGTCCCCGGAAAAAAATCTTGCCGTGACCCTTCCGGGGCTCCGTAAACTTAAACAAATATAAAAACTCTGCAAAGTCACATTTTAAAGTCAACCTACTCAAAATTGGCATGGGCCAAATAGATGCTATGCATATACAATTTCAGCTAGGACGACCCATTGCATAATCTTAGATAAGTCGTTCTTTTTCTTCCAATCCTGAAAGGCTTTTGCAGACAAAGTGTAATACTGTGTGGGGTTGCATTGTCTCTACAAGAGGCAGAGAGGATGCATTGTCCTGTTTGAGAGGCAATGCATGCTGGCTGGACGCCAGATGCCAAGCATAATGCAGAGTGACAGAGTGACCCTCAAATAGCTGCCGAAGCTCTGGAGTAATAACAAGATCATGCAGAAACAGTCCACTTTCGCACTGGTTTGGGGGCCAAAAGCTGTGAAACATCTTAAGCTACTGACTGTTGAGCAAGATTTCAAATGGACTGCCAGGAAAAGGTTTTCTAGATCTTTCTAACATTCCATCCAGTTAGAATGAGATACAGTATATTCAACAATAAAAGGGCCATCTCTACAGCCGAGTTCTCCAGCACTGGGCAACTCACAACGTTCTAGATTAGTAAATAGCATTAAAGGTAAGAAGGAAATATGTGTTTTTGATTTGGAGGTGATTTGTCCCTTTAAAACCGTATGAAGATAGCTGTAGTATGGACATGTGCAATTAATTACCGGTGCCGGTGCACCCATTTGTAACCATCTAAACAACTGCTATGGTTGGGTTTAAATCAATCTCGTGCCAACAATAGTGACAAGTAATGCATTTTTATAAAAAGCAGCTGATTTAACACATGAGACTCCAGGATTAATCTTAGCCTGACTGTTGGCCTGCTCTGGACCAGGCTAGCCGCAAAGAATAAATCTCCATGGTTACGTGGCTGTCAACCTAGTTTCGTGTAACCAAGTAAAAGCTAGATTCTTCCAGGTTAACTTGAATATCCCGGCTTAATCCCTTCTCCTGGTTTCATGCAACAGGCCCTGGGAGTTTATGCTCCTGTTGTCAGACCTTCCCCTGTGGAGATTGGTCTGGTAATGCGAAACTAAGATATCTGTGACCTCTACTGGTGACCAGCATTAATACATCAACACATGCAGAACCCCCTCCTACACAGTCCCCATCCCTAACAGTCCCAATTCAGCCAGAACTGTAGTAGCATGCTATTTACCCAGATAATAAAGTCACACTTTCCCAAGGAGAACAGCAAGCTAGTGAATAGAAATCAACATTAATGATAGATCAATCAGTAACAACACGCTCAGGAGTAACATCCCACCATGTTGATTTTTCTTTATTTTGGCTTTGGGACAAGAGGTTTATGTTTTTGTAGTCACTGGTTCAAAACTACGTCCCTCATTCATTCAAACAGGATAAAAGAACTCCTTAAGACTAAAACACTCTTTTACAAGAGTGTCCTTGCAAGGGGCAGCAGCGCGGTTTCACATAGACACAGAGACACTTCCAGGTAAATACATAGACTCGCTTTTACTCATCATATTCAAAAAACAATGTCATCATATGCATAACATAATAGGTCGGAGATCTAACAACCACTGAGTCATTGCTACTGATCAACAAGCTAATCAACCCTTCCAGCACATGGATTAGGATCTGTTTGTGCTGTGTTGTAGTACAGCACTTCTGTGGCTTTCTCAAACAAAACCAATGATATTGAAGAATGCCACCACAGCAGTGAGAGAAACTGTTTTTTTGCGGTCCCAATGAGCCTCAACATCCTGTGAGTGAGCACGGTGTTACTGTTAGAGTTATTGGTTTGAGTTAAATTCTTTGAAATTTTTTTCATTTCCTATTTTATTTTGAAGGGTTTCTCTTCCCCCTATTGTTTACTTCCTGTTGTTTATTTTCCCACTTTTGGGATTACCTGTCCCCGCCCTAACGTGTTGCACCTGGGTCTCATTGTCTCCCCTGTCTTGTCTATTTAAGTTTAGTCTTCCCCTTACCCCAGTGGGAGATCATCGGTGTCCTGTTGTTCTGAGTTCCTGTTGTTTTTCCTGGATTTGGACCATTGCCTGTAATTTTGGACTTCCCTTTGCCTGCCGATGTGGACACTGTTCCTGTAAGTTTAATAAAAGGTCCCATGGCATGTTAGGAGTTTTTTTTTACATTATTATGAGTTCCCCCAGCCTGCCTATGGCCCCCCGGTGACTAGAAATGGTGATAGGTGTAAACCGAGCCCTGGGTTTCCTGCTCTGCCTTTAAAAATAAAAGCTCAGATGGGCCGAGCTGGAATCTTCCCCTTATGACGTAAGGGGAAAGGTTACCTCTGCTTTGCCCGCCCATTGCTCAAACGAGCAAAGTGGCAGTTGGTCAAGGCCATCGTGGGCATCCTCGTTTGTTATCACTACCAAAGATATAAGTACTTCAGTCCTTGTTTTTATAACGCGTGTACTTTTTAATGTAGTTTGTGTATCTTTAATGTGTAAATATTACAAGAAGTTGATTTAAACGGCCTAGGGCGTACTATACTTTTAATTCCACGTGTTTGTTCATTTGAAGAGATTCATGTCCATTATTTGTGATTTGTTTCACAAAACCAATCCATTTTTATTTAAAATAAATGACAAAATCAGTTGCACTTTTGATAAGAGGACACTTGTTGTTTTGCAAAATTTATAAAATGAAAGTAATATTTTTCAGGCATTTGTCTGCAGCTGACTCTGTCAGAAAATCATTAAATCTCTTAGTTATTAAACTGTGATGTAACTACTGTCTCTTTATTCATCATGAGTTATAAACTTGGAATAGCACATGGAAACTGTATCCAGGCCAGTCTTCTCAAGCATCCGTATGACTGAAGTCTTGAACATCAGTTGTTGTTGTGTAGCTCTCCCACAGGAGACGAGGGACATGAATAAGACAGCCATATGTAACCTGATTTTAAAGGTTGCTGTTCTGCTGAGGACACCAAATCTGCTCCACAGACTAATGGCCGTGTAATGAAATACAAGTCTGTCATTCCGTTATAGAGCCATTACATTAGACTCTCCTTCAAAACTCAGACAGCTTGTTAAATCTGATGTGTTTCACCAGCAGTGCTTCCAGTCAAATGAGCTGCAGCTGACACACAGAGTGGGATTCTATGCAGAACTACGGACATCAACACTTAATGCATAAGTTTATGTGAAGTTTACAACCAGTCAATTATGGGTTAGGGGTCTGGTAGACTGTTAAAGTTACAGCCCAGTAAAGTCTATCAACACAGACGGCTGTCTACGTCAGCAAATGGACCAAGTACTGTGTTGCACTGAAATGCATCACCCTGCTTCATTAGCTACTTAACAAGTAGGGTTAGTGCTTTGGAGGGGTTGACAGGCTTTATCAAAGAAATGAAGCTAAGGGCTAACAGGAAAATATGCATGAGTCATGCTTCACAGCAGTGGATGCAGCCTGTACACCTTTGGGATTCTGTCCCTGTCAGTTTGGCCATAACAATAGACTGGTAATAATAATGCATACTTTATTAATCCCACAAGGGAAAATTACAGTTTACACACAGGCCTGAATTACACACACGCTCAGTACCTATACATGCACTAAATGGAGAAGTGTCAGGGTGGGGGGGGGGGCTGCCCATGGAAAGGCACCCCAAGCAGTTGGGGGTTCAGTGCCTTGCTCAAGAGCACATTGGCAATGCCCAGGAGGAGAACTGGCATATTTATGGTCCCATACTTTGGACTTGAACCGGCGGACTTCAACCCAACTCCCTAAGGGCTAAGCTACTGCCCCCCCCCCCTCCACCTAATTCATAAAGTGTTTAGTGCACAGCGGCCATTATTTGCTTCTTTATGATGATCCCGTCCCACTAAAACACAGATTTTGCTATTAACATAATCAATCCGGTTCCTACCGTTCAGCTGATTGTAGACCACATCCTCCAACCTCTCCAGCCTCTGGAGAATAGACTGCCTGTCCACCAAGTTGGAAACTTTACCATTCCTGGCTCGCAGCCTCTGGTCAGACACACGCCCCAACTGGATGAGCTCCTCGGATCGGTCCTGGATCCTGCAGTAGACCGAGAACAGGATAATCCCGACAAACACAAAAATGTTGACGGTCAGCAAAGTTTTGATTTTGCGTGCCACAGCCATGAAAGAGAAGGTGGTCCGGCTGACACAGTCAAGCCCAGCAGCTGTCCATGTGTGGTGGCCTGCTCTACCACCTTGCCGTGTGTTTCAGGAGGAGGGTTTTCTGCACGGGGTGGGGGGGGGGAGATAGAAGGTCAACTCGTGGAGACCCGAGGAGCTGACGGATCCGTTCAGCACCACGGACAGCTCTCGAAGCTGCGCTCACTTCTTAGCGGGGCATCGCTTCATAGGGAGCCCGAGGTGGGGACGGCTGCTGGCGGCCACGGCGCTCGGCTCCCGCCGGGGAGCGGTGCTTCTTCTTATGGAGAAACAGGCGCTCTGTCGTCGTTCGGGCTACATATCACACGCGACACATGCCGCCAGGGAAGGCATTTATCCTCTCCAACAGCCCACGGCACTTGCAAACCGCCTTCCCTTCGCAACGTGATAAGTAGCCAGTTCCTTAGCCCCAATATGTCTCGTCCATCTTACAGGAGACGCACTGCAATAACCGCTCGCATCGAAGCATCCTCCTGCTACATCTCCCTTTCCAAGTGCGTTGTGCTCACTCGATCCGTCCCGTCTAACCCCAAGGAGCTTATGTCCAGAGAATGTGTGCTAGTTTCTAAAACAAGACGGCGTTGCTCTCCCTTTTTTTCTCCTCTCTTTTCCCCTCAGTCGCTCTGTTTTTTTTGTGTTTCGTCAGTCCATTGTTGTTTCCCTCGTCGGTGCAGGGTAGGAGGATGAGTTGAGAGCAGATTTGCCCTCAGATGCGGCGGGAGAGATGCAGCCGGGCTCTTGCATGATGTCTCTCTCCTCCCAGCCCCTCCGCTCTCTGCCAGGGGAGGAAGAGCCGAGCCGCCGCTGCGTCCTGACGTCCACAGGCTCGATCATGAATATTCACGAGCTGTGTTGGGCTCTCAGGATCAAATAAACAGCACGCCTCTGGAAGGGGCTAATACTTCCACTCCGTATAGCAGTCTTCTCACCGCGTCAGCAAGTCAACTGTGAAAACGCATGTGTGCATGTGTGAACAGATTCTTGCTATTTGATCCGTAATGCGAAGGTTAACAATTACCCATCTCACCTCTGACGCCACTGCAAGCCGTAGGGCTTCCCAACCGTGCTGCATATAGGATTTATTTGTTATGCAACCGGCCCTGGTTCCATACATGCATGGTCTACCCCTGGAGTGTAGGGAACAAACCATCATTGCATTGATCGCATGCTTGGAGGGAGCTTCAACTCCATCACATGAGTACTTACTAACATAACCTATTTTTAATATCCAAAGCCATTGGGAAAAGAGGACTATCTGTGTTCAACTTTTCAACAGAACATCCACCTCCCATGCAGCTTTTTGGCCCTGGACTGGTCTCTGGAAAGAACAGCAGAAACCCCCACAGCTAAAAGCATATATCTTTTAACCTTCCTGTTGTCCTCTGGTCCAATTTGACCCCTTTAAAAAGTGTCTGTATCTGAAATATGGGTTTCTTTAACCAAATTACCACAAAAAATAGATTGGATTTCATTCAACGCTCTTGGAAAATACAATTGATAACTTTCATTCCTCTGATCTTAACTATTAGTAAAAAAAACAAAACATAATTTCTGTTTTTTTTCACTCAAATATTAGGTATAATTCTATATCAATAAGGGTTATTGACAAAGAAGTAATGTAAAACTAGTGGTAGTAAGGTGGTGTCATTGAAAACAAAAATACAGTCTAAAAAATGGATGAAAATGTCAAGTTTTTGTCCGGAGGACAACACAAGGGTTGAGGACATGGGAAGTGTTAGACCTCAGCAGTGCAGCAATGAGCCCAGCCATCGGCAGCCACATCAAATCACTTCCTCCTCACAACTCAACATACTGTAACCTCCCTCCTGCCATTGCAAACTCCTCATCTCCAATTCCAAATAGCTCTAGTAAATCACATACAAAGAGACAGCTCCCTGTGTACTTTTACTTGAATAGGCAAACCCAGACGTGGCACAGGCTTCCCAGAGCACTTTGATGCCACTTTACACCAACCAGAGTGCCTCAATTGTTTGCTGCTCCACTCTAATCAGACAGTGGTTGAAACTGTAACAAAAAAACTTTAAAGATTGCACAGTTCTTTGTCAGAGGACGTCTGTCCGAACATGAGTATTCCCTCTTCAAATGCCCTGCTGGTTGACGTCTTCAAGATGAAATCAGTTCTGCTTTCCTGGGAGCGGATTTAAGAGGGTTTTTTTTGTTGTTTTTTTTTAAATCCTCTTAGAAATCAGTTTCTGAGCTGTAGAGAAGTGGTGCGCTGTGGCGTTGAGTGTGCTCTATGAAGTGCATGACCTCATCATTTATCATTTATTATCAAGACCCACATTACCATGCTCAGAAGTACTGAGAGCTGCTGTGGTCCACATCTTCATCGTGCAATCCTACATAGGGTTAAATGTGTTGTTTTTATGTTGAATCATACAAAAAACACCATATTGGTCATTCTATTCGGTGTTGCGATGTCCTATCATCAACCCTTTACTATTTTAATGATTGTAGCTCATGTGCTTTTTATCCAGCCCTGCAGGATTCCTGTGGCACATGAGCCCTGTCACAAAAGGTGTCGATTTAACACAAGGTCTGCAGAAAGACTCAGACTGTTGGGAAATTACGGTTAAAGCCACCTCAGCCACCATGCAGGCCTCAGCACAGCTGCTTTTACAGCAGCTACAGTACGACTGCCGCCTACGCTCCTCTACAAGACTCTCTAAAGACTTCTGTTTTCTGCATTCATCACCCTGCAGCAGGCCCCCGTGACTGCAGACAGTGGCACTCAAGTGTTTTAACCACATTAACCTGGGTCACTGCCAGCTGCACCTTAGTCATTCCACTCAGTGTTTCTATATGAGCCACTTGAACATGTTCAGTGGGAGGACGCGGCTGGATGGAGCGGTGTGCATCTGAACTGCTGTGATAGCCACAGCCATGTTCTCAACAGCTCTGTGCTCACAGGAAACGTAAAGTAGCTTCCACAGTGACTATCCTTCAAAACAGTGGATGTCAGTCAAAATGTGTGTATGAATCAGTTTGATGTTCTGTATTTAGTAGTGTGTTAATGATGTCAACAAATGCATCGGAAGTATTTTCTTTTTGTATCATGATTCCATTTTCCCATCCCTTTCTGTTGTTATTGTTTCTTATTGTTGAAAGAAAGAAACAAAGGCAAGATAACCCCGAAACACTCTTTTAGCTTCTTAGCCTAGAGGAAACTTACAGTGTGAGTAGTTTACAAACCAAGTACATCCATCTTCTCAGCAGTTGAATTGGGTAAACCAATCAGAGGCAGAGTAAGGCAGGACATGCATGCATATATTGTCATGCTACTGGATGCCTACAATTTTCTTTGGGATCAATAAAATATCTATCTATCTATCTATATATCTATGCATGCATAGTTGGATGGATGGATGGATAGATAGATAGATAGATAGATAGATAGATAGATAGATATTTTAGTCATCCCAAAGAAAATTTTAGGCATCCAGTAGCATGACAACTATAACACAACGAACACACATACACATATATATTACACATACATAAGAATAAAAATATAAATCAGTCACAGATATGCAATGACCATGACAAGGTGAGATTCTACTGTGGACTCTCTGTAATGGTGATGGTGCAAAAGTGAACAGTGCGTGGCTTGAACAGTGCAAAAGATCATGATAAAATATTAACTATGACTATAAAATATAAACATAACAACCTATAAACTGACTGATTAAATAAGAATAAGAGTATGTGACAGGGAAGTTACAAGATGTAGATGTTATGACCACAGTCCAGATTGTGGAGGAGGGCTTTTGTAGCTGATGAGACAGTTAACACTATACTATCCTGATGAATTTAAATATGCGTCCTGCACCTTGGCCTACTGTACAAGCTGGCAAACATCCTTCGTGGAAAAAGTGCTAATTTAATTTTGCAGAATAGATAGCAAATGAGCTAGTCAGCTAGCACATTTGGCATTATAAAAACGTACAGACAAATGTCTAGATGGGTTTCTTTACATGCTAAATATCCTGGTCTATAGTCTTCAATTCTAAAGACCCTGACCAGACTCACTCCTCATGTCTAAACCTAAACCAGCCAATGAAGGAATTGAATAATAGCCAATCAGAGACAGAGTAGGGAAGGTCATGCCTTAGCCATCCTGGGAAATGAAAATTTGCATATGGGACAAGACATGGGTCCGTCTCTTTTTGGGTCATCATGTTTCAGAATATTGTACCAACCAAAAGAAAATGAAAAACAAATTCAGTACATCTCCATTTTTATTATTGAATTAATAATTTATAAAGCTGGTGAACTTGTCAGCAAACAGTTTACACATAGCAGACATGGGGCAAAAGTAGCATTTATTTGGAGTCATGTTTCAGGAGATTTGATGAGTGTAGGTCACAATCAAAAAATATTGATAAGTGCAGTTTTAATATGTGATATGACATAATCTCAAAGATGGTATTGACTACTGTAAATGCCAAGGTAAGTGCTCTGTGGGGGACCGTTGCGTTTGCTACACTCCAGGGATTTTAGTACACTGTGCATTCTCTTCCACTGAAGCTGCTCTTCCCTATTTGGTTCACAAGAGGCCAACATGGCCGGGCAGAGTGAACGTGTTCAGACAAGATGCCATTAAGCAAGGACAGCCAGAAGGCAACAGATCACACACACATCCCCGGCATTGCAGGAATACATTTAACAGCAGAGTGCAAGCTCAAAAGGACTTCTCTTTAGCATTTTGTTGTGTTTGGGATTCTTTGGGCGTGTTAGTAAAGTCCATTAGTGGGAGCAAGTAGCTCAGTCAGTAGGGAGTTGGGTTGCTGGTTCAAGTCCCCACAGGAACCAAAGTATGGTGGTGGACTGGTAGCTGGAGAGGTGCCAGTTCACCAAGGTGCCCCTGAGCATGGCACAGAACCCCATCCGCTCTGGGTGCCTTTCCATTTAGTACATGTATAGGACCTGAGCATGTGTGTGTAATTCAGGCCTGTGTGTAATAACAACAGAGTGTTCATTGTAATTTCCCCATGCAGGATTAATAAAGTATACATTATCATTAACATTTCATCCAGATTTCAACCAACCACAAGCCAGCTTTTGTGCCCTTGCCTTTCTTATAGAGTAGAATAGAACATGTACCACTGGATGTGTTGATAGAATTTAATGAGACATAGACCTTGTGATGTCTGTAAAAGTAAAATTTGTCGGAATTTCAGCAAAATACGTCTTGCTACCACAACGGAAAATATGCAATATTAAAAAAAAAGAAAAAATGTAAACGTATCCATCATTAAACACATGCAAGGTTGTTTTGTCCTTAGAGAAAGAATTGTAGCCTCTGTTTGTTTTTCACACTGCCTAATATGGCATAAACACCAACGATCTAACTCACCACATGCCACATCAAGGTCGGTGTGTGACCACTGTGATAAGGAAAGAAACCAGCAACTGACACAAATCTGATGGGGCAGGAAGAGCAGTACTGACCTAGCTGAGCAAATCACCCACGTTAGTCCCTAATCAGCTGAAACGCAGACTCGCTGTGACGCTTTCAGAATAAAGCACCCACACCAAGAAGCTCGTTGGTCACTAATGTAGTGCTGTCTGCTAGCCTGACAGAGCTAAGTTCATACATTATCACTTTGCCCCCCCTCCCAGGCAAACAGCTAAGTCCCAGTTCTGTCTTCGTTAACTTAGCTCATTCACATTCCACCTCCAGCCACCTCTCAGTGCTCTGCTACGGGAGCTGTTGATTTGCCTCATGTCTTAACTGAATTAGAATAATAACCCCGCAGAATGGAATATGTGGTGTTCCGCCCTGGGCATGTTTTTAGTTTTTGTACAACATAGAAGGAAACAACAATGGGGGCCAGCATCTGAACGGTTATCAGAGCTGGGGCCTCATTAAGACACAATGTGCTTCTTGACCTTGGTGTGCTTTTTGTACCCATAATGCATCCGTCAGTGGCATCACAATCACAAATGCAAAGTGATTTTTTTTCTCAAGTGGGGACACGGCCACTATTGATGTTAATGAGACAGAGACGGAGACAGTAGCAGCATGGGTTGGGTACACATGGTGTCTCACACAACAGCGGCTGGATTTATCAGTGTAAGAACTATCAAACATTAAGCATGGGACTGAGTGCTTCAAATATAAAATGTCACAATGAATGATTAGATTTATCAATATGTACGTAAGCCTGGATTCTGAATGTGTTTGTTTTAATGGAGATGAGCTCTCCAGACGCCCCAAATGTTTCTTGATTTATGGCAGAAGCAATTACATCTTGCCAGTATACCCATGCTTGATGGGCGAATCGGTGCAGGTAATTAAAAAGAATAATGAAACAGGGAGCTGAGGGAATGAATCCCTGCATCTAAAAAATCTAATCAAAGATAAATGGACTATCCATATTATCTAGTCATTATGCCAAAAAGATTATTGTTTTAAATCCCTGTGTGCCCAGCTATGGACTCCTTCTCAAAGAAAAGCCATTACTCTGCTGACACCTCTGACTTGTTTGCAGACTGATTGATAATCCGTGGCTTCTAAGCTTTCCGCCAGTTTATGTTTTCAATTTCTGGGAGAGACAATGGATGCAGATATTTCATACTGAGAAGGAAAAACAGCTATTGATGGATTTACAAAAGCATTCTGAAATTTGATTTTTAAAATGCACCCAAAAGCACACATTTGAGCTCAGCCAAATATGAGAGGCCGCCAGTCTGTCCTACACACACATCCTAATCTTGCATATTCACCACTACACTCAGACACACACACTATTATAATCCTGTTACATGTGTGTATGAGAGAGTGTAGTCATGTACAGTGTGTGAGAGGGTATAGTAGTGTGTGTGATAGAGTATAGTAGTGTGTGTGTATGAGTATAATGGTGAATATGCAGGATCATGATGGTGTGTGTAAGACAAAAGTATGAACTATTTCCTAACCGGCCTCTCATAGACAAAGGCACACACTCTCACACTCGCGCACACACACACACACACACACACACACACACACACACACACACACACACACACACACACACACACACACACACACACACGGAGCTCTATGCATTGGCTAATTCAATTGGCACAGTAACCTTCTGAGACCATGACACTCGTCCACGAGTTAAGTCATTTTTTAACCATAACAGCTACTGACTCACCAAAAGTTGCCTCCAAAACCTGACGAGTTAGCTTACGGAGGTCTCTTCCGGGTCTTTCTAGCCTCTTCAGGTGATTTTCTATTGGGCCTGGAACTTCCAGCCTCTTTCGGGGTCGTTGGGCTTTAAATCCAAACTGTTACATCCAAGATTGATCCACTTTATGTCCATAATTCATCGCGTTTTGGCTCATTTCTGCCGCTAGCTCGCGGCTCCCGTCTCTCCTCTCTCTTGTTTAGGGAAACACAGGGCCCAGTATGCCCATATATGGGAGATAACGTCACCCCTCTTGTATGGAAGGCCAGAGGGGACAAAAAGGCCAATTGGCTGAATAGAAGGCCAAGAGGAGCACATATTTGACGCGCATTTGCTTGTATAGCATTGCTGTGGGTGTAATATCATAAAATATGACATTATTATGTTATTATTGGCATAAGTAAATGTCATGAGAGCAAAAGCGTCTTGACTTTCTTTGAAAAAATGTATGTATTTTGTCAACTGTATAAGTTATAATGATTATTTCTTCACAGTGTGACTCCCAAGACATATGAGAAGTGTTTTGGAAAGGAAAATGGCTTATTTATTACTTATCTGTCTGTGATATTAATACATATCTGGAAGATTCATGTTCCGTTTTATTTATTTATTTATCTTTAAGCGCCTACAACCATTTTTAACATGCAAGTGACCTCACTGCAACCCAAATATTCTAATAACCCAGTTTGTCCTAAAAAAAATGATGTTCATATCTTGACTGTAGACAACAGGGTTGATGTTTTACAAGCTTTTTTATAAAATAAATCCAGACGGACGATAAACTGTAAAAACGGCCTCAGGACTCAGAGGGCATTGAGCAGGATTTCCATACTGTCAACGCTGAACCCTTTAAAGTGGAATCAGCTGTAATTACAAGCCTCTGATCAGTTCTCTACTCTGTTTGGTACTCCCATAGCATACCGCTGCTGCAGAGACAAAAACAAAACCTGAATCCTCCTGGAATTTTGAAAATTTGTTTAGCAGTTTTTGTCCATTGCTTACACACTAAAAACAAATGGTCAGACCAAAGCCTCAACACCTAAATGTCTTGTAGCGTACCTCAAACACAGTGTAACCATATGTTAAACACATTGTCAACATTGCACTTTAACACATTAAATGTGAAACAAAACACCTTTTCGTATATTAAAGACTTTGTTCAAAAAGAAATCTCCTGCTATCATTGGGGAAACACTTGTAGACGCTTACTGAACATGTACAACTGAAAAGAATTACACAGAAAACAGAACACCAATCAGTCCGAGCCTTAGCACTGACAGGCCCCAGGTGAGCCCTTTAGAGGCAATGAGGGTCAGAGCAAGACGAGGACAAAGAGGGAGAGGACTTGGAGGGGGAAGAGGACGAGGACAAACACGAGGACCAGTGTGGAGACGTGTGTTAGATGGTATCAGGGCTACTCTGGTGGACTGGGTGATAATTCATAGCCTGTCCATGAGGGAGGCTGGGCAGAGAGTCTGTAATGAGATAAAATCCGAGGAGACCGAACGTATTTCCTTTGAGTCAATATTCATGAAATTCCAATGAATTTTATTAGTCTTCTTGTTCTTTTTTTTCATTCTACTGCATATTTCATTCTATATATCACTTTCTTTGCATAAAAGCGTGTGGATGGAAACACAGTTAGAATAGTTGCTGTATGTGTTTTCTGTAACACTATTCAATGTTTTCTGTTACATAGAGTTCCGGAGGGATTATATCTCCAACCTGGCCTGGGAACGACAGGGGCTCCCCCAGTCGGAGCTGGTTAATGTGTGAAAAGGGAAGTTTGGGTCCCCTGCTGGAGCTGCTGCCCCCATGACCCAATACAGGATAAGCAGATGAAGATGGATGGATGGAAACCAGAGCAGCCCAGGTTTGTTGTCGTCCGGGATGATGTTAGTTTCCACCGGGCTCCTCAGGTCCGCGATTGGTTCAACGACCATGACATTTCACACTTTTGTAACTGCCCCCTTACATCCCCGTTCTAAATGCAACTGTGAATTCTTTTCAGTGTGGCGGTGGAAATTATTTGATCTGCAGCAACATGGCCGCGTGCCTCTTCTGCAAGCAATGGACAACGCATGCAGAGACATTGAGTTGGGATCAATCCAAGGATGGATTCGGCACATGGATTAGGACCTTGCCTGTGATGTTGATGAGGTCTTGTGAACAGAAGGTGGGATCCATCCCCCCCCCAGCTCCCATCATTCAAACACACACACACACACACACACACACACACATACACACACACACACACAAAAAAGTATGTTTTTTTCCCCCGATAGCAATTTCTCCAGGAGGCTTTTTTTAACTTTTGTTTTGTTGTTAAATTTGATGATTTGTGATTCTATTTTTTGTTATTTTTGTAAGAATGTTTGTTTTTTTCTCTTCTTTGATCACTGCATAAATTCTACTTTTGAATTTTACAGAAGAGTGAGTCTGTAAAAATGACAATAAAAATAGAAACACAAAGACCGCAGTGTTTTGTATAAAGCCCATGAGTGTGTTGCTGGTGATATGAATTATTCAGTGTGACTAATTGAAATGGTGCTTGTGTGTGTGGCTTTATTGCAAGAATTTCATTTTTAGAAAGGAGTGTTACGTTTTGATTGCAGTGTTTCATTTTGGCATAGATGTGAGTTAATCTCCAACTTCAATGTCAGATTGGCTTGTGTGTAGTGTTTTGACATAATGAGCCAAATTCTGCAAAAACTGTGTAAGCAACAGGCTAAAACTGTAAGTCCTGTATGTAATTTCCAAAATGGTGCAAATGTAAAATCAGCATTGCTTTATTTAACCCTTTTGTGGTGTTCGTATTTTTTTTGTGATCACATTTCTTTTTTTGTACACATTCACACAAACAATTACAAAGAATACACTGAATGGAATGCGTCCCACAGCCAAAAACCTGCAGAGAGGAAAGCTGGAAAGGAGGGAGACAAAATGAGATATGCAGAAAAAGACATACACAAACCCACACACAAACAGACACAAGACAAGGGACCAATCACATGCACAAGTTGAGGTCCGGGCTGTAGCACAAGGCTACAGTCCGGACCTCAGTGGGCCCAGGGTATTTCCTGGCGCTCCATGTATGTCTGCTGTCGAAGGTTCCATGTACATAACATCCAAAAAGGAAAGGGTCCATTCACGTGATGGTCATGGTTGGTGACGGTCAGGTTTCCAACGGGTTGCAATCACAGCTGTGAGTCCAGCAAACACATCCTGTTTTTGTGCTCTGGAGAGCTGAAGGGCTGAGAGATCATACAGACTCAAAAACATTGACAGTAGCAAGCACAGTAACATTAATCAAGGCATACAATTTGGATGCAATATTGTTCCGGAACTGACCAACGGGAGCGCACTCCCAAATGTGTAGTGTTCATATTGTTTCCAATGTTCCTGGGTCTGGTGGACCCACCACAGTATTAGGCTTTAAAATCAATACAGACATCCAGTTTATGTAAAACTTGTTGACAGATGTTTACACATGATGGCATATGATGTATACATCATTTATGGTTCACATGTTCCATTTAACCCTGTGAGATCACATTTATGTTCACATGATCGTTTTCGTTTTTTGTGAGAAAAAAAAAGTATGAAAAATATAAAAAGATTTTTGATCATTTTTGATGCTTATTTCTTAGAACTTAATCAGAACAGGTGAAAGTGCTTGAAATGTAACAATTTTGTACATTTGTGTGAGAATAGATGGTGCAGTAATACCTATAGTTTCATAGCACCTGCAATACACTCTGGTCCAGTAGACCCAAACACATCACATGTAATAGTTATGTATTAATATATTATATAATTAATACTGTACACATGTATGAATATATATTTACATATATATATATATATATATATTCCCTGGGTCCCCTCCAAAACGAGATGATACATCTCAAATGGTTTATCCTGATAATTAACTAATCACTAGACATAGGCTACATTACAAATGCACATAGTATGTGACATAAGGTAAGCATGTTACACAAGTTAACTTACATAAATAATAAGTCACCGTTCTTCTGTTTGTTTGAGCCATCCATCCATCCTGAACTTTTCCCTCTGCAGATTTTGATTAGAAAAGTTTTTGTGAAAAAGCAACCGTAATCTGGGAGAAGAACGTTTCCCTCGAAACAGAGAATATGGGAACGTAGTTTTGAGAAAACATAGCTGCTTTAAGTGAAGACACTCCTCGAAACATACAGTCCAAGCCAACTGACGCCCTTGCTCTCCTCACAAACACACTAATCCCTGCAGCCAGTGTTCACTCCCAAAAGAACAAAGTCGTTGTTGGCAGCAGGGATCAAAGCATGCAGATGGCCAGGCTGGATCGGAGCAGAACAACACGCTGATCATTGTTAAGCTAACGTCTACGCCTGAAAAGCAGCCCCGGATCTGAGCATCCGCTAGCTGCTTTGGGTAAAGATATCATGCTTTACATCCCGTCACTGCCAGGGAGAAAATCATGTTGTGTGGTCAGAATGGGGTTGACATGTAAGCATTCTGCCATTTGCTAGAAAAGAAAAAAGTAGAAAGGTTGGGGGGGGGGTCATCAAAGCATGCACAATGGGTCCTTCCTTTTAAAGGCCGCTTTTGCTCTATTGTAATTAAAGATAGAGAAGCACGCTAGCAGTATGTCTCCCACAGAAAATAATTACATGGTTCTGCCATTGAAGAGGAGGGTGGGTGTAGAGGGGAGAGGGAGGGGGGGGGGGGGGGGGGCTGTGCAGTGGCTGAGGTGTGCGTGGTGGGAGGGGAAGCCACTGGGGATTGCAGCAGCTGAGGTTGAAGCAGGTGCAGGGGACTGTGGGTCATCACTCGTCTCGCACTACTCATCATTTAAAATCCCTCAACACACACACAGACACACTCAGACACACACAGACACACGCACACTCCCTGATGGCTGATTACAGAGAAAAAGAAGTTGGAGGTGTGTGTCTGTGTGTGTGTGGAGGGTCATCCCCCCAGAGGACAGTCAGTGTGTAATGTTTGAGTGAGAGGTAGGATGAAATTATGCTCCACCAGGTAAAGATGTATTCATCATCACATTCTGCAGCTGGGAAACAGAATTCAGTTTTTTTTTTTTTTTTTTTTTTCTAAGCACTATTAGTGAGCAGGAATTTGTCTATTTGGCAACAGCATGGAGAATCACAATCACACACTGACTCTAATTTTGTGTGTTTTTTGCGTTAATTTGTCACTTGATGTCTTCGGAGCATGCCAAGATTGTGGGCCATGACAGTACCCATAATGAGAATGCAGCTGGATAGTGATCCATGATGGAACCAGTGAGGCAGTGGAGCAAGATGGTGATCCATCAGGCAGACACCATCCAGCCAGGATCAGTGCAGATGAGAGCTTGTGCATTCCATGTTGCAAACTAAAAATAAAACTAAGTGCAAAAACACACACAATAAACAGCATAGCCAAAGCTTGCCTACTTATTCTACTACCACTTCGTTGAGATTTGTTCTGTTATATATGACATGATAGTATATGGAGTGTAATTTATTGATGTAGGACCAAGAGGTTTGTGTGTGCTCCTGTAATACATGTAGCATACATGTGCCCTCCACATTAGTTTGACATTTTGGGAGAACACGTTCTTTTCTTGCAGAGAGTTAGATGAGCAGATCAATACCCCTCTCGTCTGTGTGCTAGATAAGCTACAGCCACATAAAATATCAAACACAACTTATTTAAATTAGTTTAGATACATGGTTAAACATAATTTGCTTACCAGAGTATTGCCGTGTGTGTTTCATCCACAGTCATCCCCACCAATCGGCCCCTAAACGTCCCAGGTAGATGGTAGATGCCGTAAATATATTCTTTGTAAATCTTTACAATCATTCACCAAGAGAACTCAGCAGGCGTGCCTTGTTACAGGATGCATATTGTCTTCAAAACCTGCCGTATTCACAGTTTGAAGTTAGTTGTTGTTTCTTGTATGGAAGGGATTTTGAGAATACAGTGAGTGGAAGGAGAGGGACATCATCAGGCTTTATCCTGGAAATGTACCTCCGTTGATCCAGACTAGGTGTAACCAGACTTAAAAAATGACAAACCACATTTTTGCAGGGTTTACATGCTGGACTACTTTTTGTCTAGGAGCAGTGAAATCCCCCACTGGTTTCCTGGCAACCTCAGAAAGGACAAGGCTTCAAGAAGGCGCTCAGGGGTGAATTTGTTGCTTCTTACCTGACACAGCCTGGCTAGCTTGTTCTCTCTGTCCCGAGTCCTTATGCTGAGCTAAGATAAGCCTACCAGTGGCTGGCTGTAGCCATATGTTTATGTAAGAGTGATATTTTAATAAGCACATTTTTCAAATAATGTCAAACTATTGCCTTAAATGCCTCCCTGGGGGCACTGCTGCACGCATAAAATGGCTGTTGAAGGCAATGAAAGGAGGACAAAGGTGTAGTACGTGCAGGTATGGTAATAATCTCACAGAATCAATGAGAGAATCGTCACATGACCTCTTGAATAAAAACAGCTTTTAGTCACTTGAAGCACAATTAAAATAAATGTCATTAAAGCTTTTTTAAGTGGAAAGTCTAACTTTCTTTTGTCATGAAAATCTAATGAGAAAAGTTTTGTTTCTGATACACACAGCACCAAAAAATGGATTTAGATGAAAGGGAAAGAGGGAAATGGATCTTGAGAAAGTACAAAAGAAAATCACAAAGGATCTTCCCTGGTACTGAGTCATTTCCTATACTGTCCTTTGTTATGGATAATCCTGATGGAATGAAAGCACCACTGGGGTTTCGGATTGATTTTCATTACATTGAAACTCAAATAACAGGCCTCTGATGACAAAGCGTGTTTGAATTACAGATTAGCAATGGGGCAAAAATGAACAAACAAGTCTTGTTTGTGTCGAACTTCAGCAATACTCATGAATTCCCAGACTTCTTCCAGTCATGCTGCCCCACACACTCGCTGTTATCGTACGTTTCTGCTCACGCTGCCTGCGCAATGGTGGCCTGGAAATCCAGACCCAGTAATGAAAGTTGTCCATCTTGAGGGGCGGCACCGATTATGGTATTTGCAAATCTCACTGTGCGCAATTGGATAACACTACAACCAATCACAGTAACACACGGGGTGATGTATCCAGAGCCCCATATGCTTAGCTACCAGCGGAGCTAACTGGTAGATTAAATTATTGTCATCTATTCAGCTTGCCTCTGACCCCGCCCATATCAGATACACCAATATGATTGGTGCAGCTTGCCTCTGGCCCAGCCTACATCAGTTACACTGATGTGATTAGTGCAGCTCGCCTCTGGCCCCGCCTATATCAGATACACCGATGTGATTGGTGCAGCTCGGCTACAAGGGCATAGGTAATGAGCAGCAGTACTCGATGCAAGAGTGCCTTGCTGAGCAAATTTAAATTGTGCTCTCATGAGAACTCTGGATTTACTGTCACAAACAAGGATATCCACGAGTGAATGGATTAGAGACATCCTTGCAGATTATCACTGAACAGGATCAAATGTACCATTCTCCCAAACTGGGAGTCCACCTAAACTCAAGGGGGAGGCTTGCATTCCTTTCAATGCATTGATACATTAAAATGTATGTCGGGAAAGGCACATGTGCTACACAGGGTGTAACGGAGAAACAGATGCCATATTTTGCAAAAATGATCAATTCTCGAAAGGTGCAACTCAATATGCATCGCCCCTCACTGTTACAGACTGGTTGCCTACTCCATTTTTTAGCCGTGGCATCTATTTTATGCGGAAGAGTAACAAAGTCAATTGAAAGTTAATTCCAATGTGTTTGATTAATGGGCACTGGAGGATGCACTCTAATCTCTGCACTGTTCAACTGTTCCATCTCAAGCCACACGCTGGTAATTATTCCCTGCTTTCTCCTAGAGTAAATGTTTTAGGGGAACCTTCCCCTCCGCTGACAGAGGTCGTCTTGTTTCTAGGCATCTTCCAAAAGGTAATATGCTGGTGGTGTAGAGTGATTTTTATTCCACCATAATTATACAAACGGGAGCAAACTTGGTACTGAAAAATGTGAGTTCCTTTTAGTTGTCAACACAGGCTGCAGGTGTTTCTGTATCTTTGGGCCCTAGTTTAACGATCTAGGCCTGGCGCAGGTGTAGGGCATGTCCAAATCCACTTGCTAGATTTTGCTTACAATCTCATCCGACAAACATACATAATAACTTGATGTGGAGGTAGTATAGAGATTACTATCCCAGGGTGATGTCAGCCAATGTGAAACAGTAATACATTCACACACACAAGACACAAGACACATTTGCATTCATATCACATTCATTCATCTTATGTCACGTATGCATGTCATTGCATTAGCACATTTGGAAGAGACTAGAGGGTCTCATGTTTTCTCAGGGTAATTGTTTCATGCCCACCTGACTTCCAATGGAATCATCCTTACCTGTCCAACCAAAACCAACTGTCCTGATGAAATGAACCTACCAGGTTAGATATGACTTCGGTGTCTCCACGTGGTCTGAATAGCAAGATGCTGTAATAAGAAAGGAACCCAAAGGAACATGAGTTAAATAAAATATGTTAATGTTAGTGATGGTGAAACCAAAGAAGCAAATCTGTGGATTGAGAGCTGAGTTTGGTGAGCAAATCTGCGTCTTGTGTTGTCAGGGATGGACTTCAGTTGCGTCCACCTCCTCTAGGGTGTCCAGGCTCAACTCTCCAACAGAGCGGTGTCTTTTCTTTTTTGCTAATCCTGTCTGCATCTCTGCCCTTGATGTTTCCACCCCCGGCACTAGACTGCAACGGACAGAGTGCCAGGCCAGCACTGATTGGTGGAGCATGTTGAGCTGAGTGTTCTTGAGCCTGCTGAAGAAGAATTCATGAGGAGCCTTGCACCAGCTCAATGGCCATTGGAGCGAGTTACCTGAATCCTGTTTGACCCAATCATTTGGTTTGAAATGCAATTTAAAATGATAAAGAAACACTTTGAACCCTAAGGCCATTTTTACAGTTTATTGTCCGTCTGAATAAATAAGCCATTTTCCTCTCAAAACACTTCTTATATGTCTTGGGAGTCACACTGTGAAGAAATAATCATTCTAACTTATACAGTTGACAAAATACATTCATTTTTCAAAGAAATTCCAGACACTTTTGCCTTCATGACATTTAATTATGGCAATAGTCAACATAATAATGTCATATTTGTTGATATTACACCCACAGTAATGCTGCACTAGCATTTGTCTAAAATAGTTCTCCTATATACAAAAATCTGAAAATCTGAAAATCTGAAAATCCGAAATCAGTGACGCCGTTTTCCTCTGTCAAACAGTGGATTTCTATCTTGTCGGCTATGTATCTTTGATCTCATCCTAGACTAGTTGGATTGGAGGGATCTATCTTTCCCACTGAACTCTTTGGTCACGTTGTCTCCCATATATGGGCATACTGCTTGCCTTCACTGCTGACACACAGTCACGGCACGGAGCTAGCGGCAGGAATTAGCGAAAAGGTGATGAATTATTATTATGGACGTCATGTGGATAAATCTTGGATGTAACAGTTTGGATTTAATGCTCAACGACCCCGAAAAAAGGCACAAGTTCCAGGCTGGATAGGAACTCACCTGTTGAGGCTAGAAAGACCCCGAAGAGACCTCCGTAGCCGCTAACTCGTTAGCTTCGAGTCGCAATAATTGGTAAGTTTCTATCTTTTATGAGTATTAAATGATTAAACTATGAATCAGAGGTGCTGTTTTTGCTCGTGGACGAGCCTCCCGGGTCCACAGCTTTAGTGCTTAACATTTTGATATCAATGAACGTCCGTTACTGTCAAGCCATGTCAAATGAGTTGCTACAAAGCTAATTAAGACTTTTAGCGATAGATAGATAGATAGATAGATAGATAGATAGATAGATAGATAGATAGATATCCCAAAAATGGGAAATTATGGTGTTACAGTAGCACACGTAAATCAGTCAACACAACACAGACTAAATGAAATACTAGGATAAAATATACATGAAATAAGAATAGGAATAAAATATATAAACTAATATTTGAATATATATACAGAATGGGGAAAAATAAAAGTGCAACCGCTTAAATAGTACTATGCTAAAATGTAAATAAACAAATTGTGCAGGTTGAACTTCGTGAAGTAGTAGTATAATTTGTAGTATAGTGCAGTATTGTGGTGTCTAAAAGTCTTATCTAGCACGCAGTCAGTGATGACTATGTTCAGAAGATTCTGGGCGTTCGGGGGGGGGGGGTCATGTTAGGCATGTATCACGTGGACGCGCTGACAGTTTTGTTGTCATTACTTAGAATTCCTCATCGGGGCGCTGTGGCTTTAACTGGTCTTTAGCCATACATAGTGATTAAATCGAAGTGGAGATAATTGAGTGAGTGCACTTTGAAGTTGAAATGGACCTCTGGGGGACGGATTAGGTCAGATTGGCTTTGGCTTTACTTAACAAACCTCTCTTTAAAACGACTCTGTTAGAGTGCTTGGGCCTGGTTCACACCGCTAACCTTCCTGCATGGCTCTTTCCATTAAGCCCACCGCCTGCTTTCACTGCATGAAGCTTGAGTGGCTTCAATAGAGAATGTAAATATAATAAATTATTTTATAAATCGGACAAAACAAGGCTATCATTTTGACACAGACGTGATGGGTGTCCATTTACCATTTTTCAAAAATCCCATAGCTATCAACATATTACAATATTTTTGAAGATTGCCTCTAACTCTATTTCCTTGAGTTGTTAGTGATGCTGCTGCAGTGTGTGTGTTAATGGCACTCCTACTGTAGTCTGTCACACCAGGACACACAAGCATCTAAAACGCATTCACAATGAGCTTTGACTTCCATAACAAAGCAATATACGTAGGTCACTGTGATGCATGCCTAAAACATGACATCAGGTCCATTCATTAGCATTATGCACATGCAGGCTTTGTCTTGTTTTTAGTACATTCTGCACATGCTGAGGAGAGCTGTGGAAAGCCTTAAATGACCTCCTAGCACGACGAATAGATCGGTGCCAAGGCGCTGCTACCTCTCTGTGGAGGAGTGCAGGGTGTTTAGAGGGTAATTGTTTGCTGCTACCACTGTGAGCAAACAGAGTACTTTAGAAAGCAGAGCAGTGGATAATGTAGGCTTTTAAACTCAAAAGAAATGCCTCCTATTCTGTGATATGTTTTCCCTTTAGCAAATGTAACATTTATCTCAGCACGGGTAGCTTAGTTTGAATCTGATTACCTTTTAAATGTATCTCTAGAATAAAGCTTGATTACTTTCGGTGTGGCGCTCTGGTTGAATTCACTTATCATAGGGAGATAACCACCATAAGGAAATTATTTGAAATAAGCTCAGAATAGTTCCCATATTAGATATTGCACATCTATAGAATAGATATTGCACATTTGTATTTGCAGAAAGACTACTATTGTACCATTATTTATTGTAGTTCAGTTCTTGTATGTCACACACACTGGTAACAACTGCTCATAATCGACCTGTACCCCTGAGGGCAGCAGGGTGAAAAGGTGATTTGCAATATTAATTTAAAGAACCTTATCTAGCATTCATTTATGAAACCTAATACCCATTCTAACTATTGGTAATGCCCAGTTTATATTGCCAAGAACAAGGGCTTTAACTCTAAGTCTTGAAACCCATATGAAGCCCCTTCTTTGAATTTTCTGTTGTGAGTTGCCCTGATCTTCATCCTGGCACCTGGTCAAAACAAGGTGCTACAACAGGCATGTCAGAAATAATTAAGTGGAACACCGTGGTTCAAACTGAAGGTGTCTTTTTCTTTTGCCACTTCCCACTCAGACCAGTTCAAACATGTGAGGTCCACTTGTGTTCCGTGGTATTTTTGTGGCCCTGCCAAGTGATGCAGTACGACAATCTGACTTTAATATAAACCCCTCAAGCACAATCCTAATACAAAGAAATGTGAGTGCATTGATGGGGACTGTCTATATATTTTAGGGGTAGTGGGTGTTCCCTGGCTGTGGCCTGCAGCCAGTTGACTCATCCCTTACCATTTATTTTTTTTTCTTTGGACAGTGCATATTCTGGGACCAAAAAAATAACGTGACCAAATGTGTTAACTCGTCCCGAGCTAACAGAAGATTCTGTATCCTGGATTTGCTTGTGTTGATGCTGCACCTCCCACACAAGGACAAGAGTTTCCCTTTTGGATGAGCTTTTGTGACAGATCTGCTCTTCTCTAAGGGAATCATCAGAACACTGTGATGCAGGGACATTTTGATAGGTATTGTATTTGCAGTGCACCACCCACAGTATGCAGCATGCACCATAATGAGTGTCCTACATGTTGGCATTCACTGCTTGTTCTTTACATAGAATATTCTTGTGACATTGTAAATTTTCCCCTGTGCTCATAATACACATACAGACGTCTAATTTTAAAGTTTAAAATGTAGCTTTTAAGAATACTCTTGGCACTGCAAACAGTAAACCCACTTGGGATAAAATAGTAGTGGATGTGGAACTAAATTGAACCCCCCTAAAGCTTTACTGTGTTGCAAAATAGCATTAAGCAGAACTGCGTAGAATTCAGGCATTATTTAGTGGTATAAGTTTCAAGCTGAGTGAGACAGCACACACGTGCATTGAGATTGTATCCACTTTGTTGCGGCATGTATTGAGCATCACTAAAATAACGCAGGAATTCATTCAGAGTACATTTTGGCAGGTCTCTCTGAACACCAGAGCTGGATAGCAGCCCTCTGCCTGTCTGTGATGTCCCCGATAGACCTCCCCACACCTCACCAAGGTAAGCAATTGAAGCTGCTGCCCTCTCAAGCTGATTGAGTAAAGCTCATTATCTTCAACCGTCACAGTGAATCCATTTAATCAGTGCAACAGCTCTCTATACGAACTGTCGCAACTCATCTCGTCCAATTGAATTTCACCTTGACCCTTTTTATCGCTGACAACATTGATGTCGCCGCAGTCTCTTTTAAGCAGATTAACTTAACATTCTCATGGAACCTGCTATGTAATCCTTGCTGTGGCCAGTGTTGATCAACTGATTGCATAGAGTAAATAAAACAAAGAACCTAAGGCAACCCGTTGTCACATTTGGACAGTGGCTGTTAGCGTCTAAAGGGAAAAAAAGGTCTTTGGCGTGTTTGTAGAACGTACTGGGAAGAGCAGCAGCTACATGGAGTTTAGCGAGTAGTATGGAAGGAAACGTAAGCCCACCCATGACCTTTTCCTTAACATAACCGCGTCAAAAGAGACACACATAGTCCAGACCAAGCGCCTTTTAGATAAAACGCAAATGGGACGCCAATTTTATTTTCTCTGCTTCTCTTCCTAGTTGTCAGACTCACAAATCCTTACAGAACTGGTTCAGATTTGTCTAGCACCAGCTCTCAATTTTGCTGTTATAGATTGTCACACTGAGCTCCTCTCTTCTCTTCCTTTCCATCTGTGTGCATCCATGCCCCAGAACTGTTACCAACCTAGCTCTGGGGAGCTTATTCCCCTGTGCCCTTATGTTTTCTGTTGCCCAGCAATTCTTCTTGGTTAGGGTGGCACCTAAATCATGGTTACAGCTGTTGCCGTGGTCCTGCCATGCCCTGTTATGTCCTGGTACGCTCGACAGGGCCCTGTTACACCCTGCTATGCTATGCAGGGTCCTGTTACACCCAGCTATGCTCTGCAGGGCCCTGTTGCACCCTGCTATGCTCTGCAGGGCCTTGTTACACCCTGCTATGCTCTGCAGGGCCCTGTTACACCCTGCTATGCTCTGCAGGGCCCTGTTACACCCTGCTATGCCCTGCAGGGCCTTGTTACACCCTGCTATGCTCTACAGGGGCCTGTTACATTCTGTTATGTTCTGCAGGGTAATGTTAAACCCTGCTATGCTCTGCAGGGCCCTGCTACACCCTGGTACGCTATGCAGGGCCCTGCTACACCCTGTTATACTCTACAGGGCCATGCTAAGTCTTGCTACACCCTGCTATGCTCTACAGGGCCCTGCTACACCATGGACTACTACAACTACTATTTCTAGTCCTAGTTCCATTGTCTTTATTGTGACAATTATTTTCACTGTTCATCGCACCCCCAACCGGCATCGTCAGACACCACACCCCCAGGAGCCTGGTTCTGTCCCAGGTTTCTCCCTAAAAAGTTTTTCCTCACCCCTGTCGCACTAAATGCTTGCTCCTGGGGGAATTACCAGGATTGTGGGTCTTTGTAAAGTGTGGTCTAGATCTACTGTGGTCTAGATCACTCTTTTTATTATTTGATACTATAAGTTGAGTTGAATTGCATTAAAGGAGACCTTTAGCGTCAATAACAACGACAAATGCACCTGACCAAGCGTCTGTATTTTACGAGATGGGAGTGAGAATGTGTTGCCTAAGGAATATGACCTTGGAGGGAATTTTAAATATTTGAAGCATGAATAAAAATTGCCATGAGAGTATTCTTGTTCTCATGTCACGTAGAGAAGCTACAAGTGCGCATATAATTTTAGCTATGGCAATTTTTATTTTGCATTCTCTCTCTGATACATTGTATAAAATGTGTCCATTCTTCCTTTTACCCTGAAAGTGCCAGGCATCCAAGCATCTATCCATCTCTTTCCGAAGGGTTCTCATCATGTCTCCAAGCTATAAGAGATATACTAAGTCTCCAGTGAGTTCTGGGTTTTTCTTAAGGTCTCCTCCCAGTATGATGGGCCCTGAATATGTTCACACCAAGGCATCCATGAAGCATCTTAACCAGATGCCCAAGCCACCTGACCTGGCGTTTTTTTTTAATTGAGAGGAGCAGGACCTTTACCTTGAACAATACCTTACTAACTGAGATACTCCCATATACTTAATGACATAACATGACATCTAGAAATGGAATACATTTTGCGTATTTGTATCCCAGATGTTTCACTGTGTGGCCATATGGTAAGAGTGGGAATGTACAGTAAGTTGACAGTTTCACTTCCAGCCTCCTTGTCACTACCATATGGCTCAACCACAACACCTTCACACCTCCAGTGACTGTTCCCATCTGCCCGCCTGCCTGTCTCAAACTACATCTAGCTCTCTTTCCTGAACAAAAGAAATACTGAGAGACTTAAACTTTACTCCCATAACTCACTCCTAATGCAAGTCCTGAGGGGCAATTGTTATTATGGCCATATATTTAAAGGGCTGACCACCAAAGTGGACGCAATCGTGTTCATAAAAAACACAACTGTAGCAGGGTTTTGTAGACACTGAGAATGGACCAAACTTAGTCCCCATGTAACCATGGTATCCACAATTTAAATCCACAATTGCAATACAGAGTAAATGCCCGGTCAGACCAGAAAGCTTTGAGGACATAGGTTATCCACTTGATCTCACAAAATAGGCCGTGCTACGATGTTTTCATAAATCTAGACATTACAAGGAGGAGCTGAATGTGAAAACACAAATGTCTGATTCAGTTGGTTTAGACATTAACTTTAAATTAAGACTTTACCAGCTCCGTAGTATGTCTGTTTGATGTCTGATTGAGCCCACGTGTGACTAGAGCATGGCATTGACTAGATAATTCCAGCGTTCCTATCATGTGGCTGGCACAACACTGGAAGAATACAAACACCCATGGTGCAATTTACCTAAAATAAAATACCTAAAATAGAAGCATTTCAGACTAAGTAAAGCGCTGTAACGTGAACAGCATGAACTATCGTAGTGCTATAGATCGATAAAATCCGAACAGCAGTTGTATTTAGCCACGACAGTTAAGTTTAGGCACCAAAATGACTCATTAAGATTAGGAAAAATATCGTAGTTTGGATCGGAACACTCCTGATGAACAAAGAAGCCTTTCCTGGGTGGAAGGATTTTAGTTTTTTCCGCTCTCTAGCTTAAAAGCTGTGTGTTTTATGTTGACACCACGTTCTGCTGCTTCATGTTGAGTCTTTCCATTGAATATTGAAGTTCATAAGTAAGTGTATTGGCATGCCAGCCGAGCGGCTTTCTATCCACGGTATCGACAGTGGGATTTAATTCTTTTATTTTGTTGTGCCTGATCAAAAAACTGCTGGGCAATGGCACTGATAATATCCTGTCATGTGCTACATGTTTGAAAGGGCAACTCCACACATATTGTGGAGTTCATACTGTATGAGGAAAATTACTCTCAGTACTTCAGGACATAGGGACTCCTGGTAGCTGCTTAACTACTGTAGCTAATGAGCTACCAGCCAACACAGTCCCACTCACATAAAGCTCTCCGAGCCTCTTTCTATTTTCTCTGTATTAAGTAATTTACCCACCTCTGGCTGAAGAGCTATTATTTAGCAAGAACATACTGTCCCATTAGCATGGTCGCTAATGAAACAATAAAATCTCACAGTTTATTTGGACCATAGACTCCTGACTCCAGTTTGTGGAGCAGTTTGTACTCTGACAGAGAAGCGTGTATCAAAGTGAATAGTGCAACACAGCTAAAAAGCTCTGCTAACTTCCTCTGCTTTGAACTCTCTGGCTCGCTGGTCCTTCAAAAGTCAACGTTGACAAGCCGGCTTGTTTTAGGCCAAAGGGGCAAATTTGCATGTTGAAGTTCACATAAGATTAACTGCAAGGAAAAACACTGATTGCAGAGATTCCAGTGAACTGCATTGTTTTTTGTCTGTAAAATGGTGACGTGACAGGGCCTTTTTTCAGGTGCACTGTTAGTATTCAGGAGACAACACATGTAATGTGATTTGTATTTGTGAATATAACAGTTTAAATGGATGAGCTGCGTCCTTGACCACAGGTACCAGTAAGTTGAAACGCTGCTTTCATAGCATAATGAACAAATAAATATTGATCTGTGGACTAGAGTGCCGCCAAGGGCAAAAAGCAGCCTGTGTTCCCCATCAAGTATCACAGCCTTCCTAGAGGTGGTTGTCCTTGCTTCTCACAGTGACACTGCCTTTACAGGAATGTGCTGAGAACGCGTGGGTGTCAGCTGCCAAGACATTTGTCAAACTAAATCCAAGATTCATTTACACTTTGATAAAGACATTCCCCTGCAGTGCTCAGAATGATGCAAAGAGGCAGCTCAGGTTGCCTTGAAATTCATGCACCAAGATTTAAATTAGGAAAAAAATATGACAGCATTCAGACTTTATTTCATACATTACTGTGATAAATAGCAACCATCTGGCTCGCGAGTCCAAAGAAAGCGATGTGATTGGTGTCATTAAGGTTATGGTTATTTGTAAAGTTACTGATCTACCTTGAAGTATTTATTATTAGAGTACACAGCCTTACGATAAAGAATTGTTGCTGAGCAAATAAAGTAAAAACACATTGGGACATTTGACAACAAAAAAGCGTTAACTTTACTCTTAACTCTATTTTAACATGACATCATACATGAATTGCTACATTTTATAATTGCTAATTTCTGAATCATTTCCTATTGTCTAGAAAACAAAGCACGCTTTTCATTCAATGTACCCTACATTTAAAGCAGGTTGCAGGAAGGCATGTCGTCCTTTGCGCTCCCTGTCTCGTGGTGAGATGCTCTTTATCTGACCAAACAGACGGGGAGCATTAATAGAGAATACATAAAGAAAAGCATCCTCAGATTCCTTGATAGCTGTGGAAGAAATGCCCCCTTTGGGCTTGCTAATGAGTTTAACTTGAGTGCACAATAATTTTTTTCCCCTCTTTGCACTTATTAATTTTATGCAAATAGATATTCACAACAGAGGCCCCCTGTGAATAAGAACACAACATGCTTTCTACAATTCCATTTTGCTGTTATCACATAGAAACATCCGGAGTGTGTTTACTGGCTGTCCATATGTTACTTGGCATGCAGTGCTGTATAGCCAGGAAGCATGAGCTATAGATCGACAGCCAGTTGGTCCTCATAGCTTCCCTGCAGGCTGGCTCAATTCTGCCAAAGCCAAGACTTTACCTTGTGCCAATGACTAGTTTTGACAGAATAGCAGTTGCATTTCCCTTTGACTTAAAGCCCCATTTTTATTTTAAAGCATGTCTCGGTGCTATACAAATACAGTGAAAGTATCAAAACTCTCATCCACTGAGAAATACACACACAACACACAGCTGTGTCTTTAAACAAGCTGTCAGGACCTACAAACGGTTGTCACATCATAGGTATACCATTTATAGGAATAAGTGCCTGTACAGTAATTTACCTGCTGCAATGATGGTGCAGAGACTTGGACAGCGCAGATGCGGAGGACCCAAAAACACTGACCAATCAGAGCAGACTGGGCTTTTTTGGGAGTGGGACTTAAAGAGACATGCTAATATGGGCCGTTTCAGACGTTTCTTTCAACATTAACGCCTGCACACATGTTCTAAAAGAACCCCAAAATACAACCTGAAAATTAGCATGATATGGGAGCTTTAAGAATGTCTCTAACTGGCCGAATCCAGATCGCTACAGGCCCACAGAGCTGAACATGACCCTTCATGGGCTAATAATCACCAGGTCATTTATGCCTCTTAAAAAGGTAAATCAATGTCATTTATTTTACCAGCGTAGATTGTGTCTATCTCTCTTGTAAAGCCTCCGAGCAATAGAGAGGCCGTGGCTCTGGAGGGCAAGATCAATAGCCCAGGAAAGCCATTGGATTTCTCTAAGCCTCAGTGTTGTGCTGGGCTTTTGATTGGTTTGTTTTATGGGTTTAGCTGGAGAAGGGGTTGTAAAATAAAAGCTCCAAGCTGCTAAATATTACAGGGAAAGGCAGAGATAAAGCCATAAAGCTTTAGAGTGCAGATTCTGCTGTGGATGGCAGGTGTCCACTCAGCACCCTGGGGGGTTCACACAGCACCATTCACGCATGAGAAAAAATGAAAGCCATCAGCAACAATCCAGAGGAAATTATATCCATTGAAACTAATGCTATTGATTGCCAAGGAATGTTTTACCACACACACGCATATTTACAATGTTGCCTTAGGCATAAAAACACTGCTGCCCTTGTTGAGTTTGTCCTACAGATAATGACTGTGGTCACAATAGAGGTAGAGCTGTGAGAAGAAGTTATTCCTATGTGTCCTGCTTATGTCTTTCTTTCTCTTTCCTGAGCTATACTTACATTATTCTTTTTCTACATCCCTCATATATGATGCAGTAGACAAGCAGAGCACGTAACTTACCACCAATTTGTGGAGATAGAACAAACTACTACTAGCTCTATTGTCTTGTACACTCATTTATGACTTTGTTCAAAGCTATACAGCACAGTGGCATAAATAATTAATTGATTATTGCAACCGGAGTCTGCGCAGTAGTTTTCCGGGGGTATTGGAGCTGTCAAGCCATCCATGTTTATATACAGTCTATGGCAATTATACACATGTAGTTCAATATCTTAGCTTAGCTGATCTCAACTGGGACCTAAGTTGCTGTCGTGTGGAAACCAAGTTTTCATGAGCTAATAAACACTGTGACACAGCATCTTTAACAAGCTAATGCATTTTTAGAGTGGGATGTACAAATGTACCACCATATTTGTGGAAACACTGGAAATGGATGTGTAATATGTTACGTAATATGTGTAGTATGTTAGAAATAGGGAGAAGCCAGGTGTAATCCTCACTGATACCATGTCTCCTTGTACAAAGGCACGTCCTGACAAGTCCTCCAAGTCATGAAAAGAGATATTTTACCTTTACCAAGTAACTGGGGACTAAAGCTGCAGTTCAGAGTTTTCAACTCCCCCGACTAAAAGAAGAGCTATTATTTATTTAACTTAGTTCACAGCTGGCAGCAGTAGCTGAGTGCAGCACTGAAAGACAATGCCAAACCGCCTCCAGTCTACCAGTTTAGCCTCTTTTGTGTTTAGGGTTAAAGAACAAGATACCAGAGCAAGGCCACAGTGACTTAAATCAGTTTTCAAGCTCAATTCACCACTTTGACGGATAGAGAAACATGCTATTGATTGTTAGGTTTCCTTTTGACTGCACGTTATAAAGATAAAACCCATTTTACCAACTAAATCACCTATTTGACTTCATAATCAAAGGTTTACAGTTTTGAACAGATGATCTCTCTTTTTCCGTCAAAGTTCTAAACCCCTCTTTACCTTACA
>NC_048411.1:1864147-1865584 GCF_013103735.1 Etheostoma cragini | reverse complement strand
TCTGTCAGGTCCATTTGGATACAGTAGACCTCATGTTCCACATTTCCCTTTGTTGGTCTGTAGGTATCTGACACAAACACACACACATAGTACAAAAGTAACGTGACTTGAAAAAACCCATGGAGCAAATAACCAATAAAATCAGTGATGTAGTTGCGTCAAAAGATGAGCAAAATGCTGTCTTATCTAAATTAGATATCCTTGGATATCCCTCATTGCCTCTCAAATCACGTTCTTGTTTAACATGCACATTTTTCATAATGTCTATAACAATATTTAGCATGCATTTAGATCTTGAAGATCCTAAAAGAGACTAAAACTGTGGTTAAATACAGTTTAGTTTGGCATCCCTCCACAACACCCCTGCAGATGATAGACAGCGGACCATCCATATGCCTCCAAAAATAAACTCCCACAGGATAAATGGGCAGCCTTGGACATGCTGTTGGACTTTGTTCAGTGGTGTGAGAATTCATTTTCGCAGCTTAGCATTAGGACGTGTTGATCGATTTCAGATGCCAATGTTGTCAGGGGCCAAGTTGTGGAGCCGCTTGACAAAAACAAATACCTAGACATGTTTGTTGATGACAAATTGAGTTTTGACCACAAGACAGAAGATCTGCAGTAAGGGACACCACATATTGTTTATATCGCATAAACTCAGACAGTCTCCAGTCAATATCAGCGGTAGACTCATTTTTCATTGAGCCCAGCAAGCTGTGAATTTAAAACCAAGAGTAAAATATAGCTGCCCAAAATCCGCTGCATTGCCTCATTTAACCCAGTCACTTTGTGCATCATTTATGGAAAATATACACAGGCCTTCAATCATGACTATTAAAAAACAGAAGACTAATACATTCAGACTGTCATTTACATTTTGTAATCTTCATTTTGAATGTGATGTGGCGAAAACAAGTATAGAGATGTTATAAATGTGCTTGTCATCTTCAGATCATATATTCACTTTATCCACCCCTTTATTCCCCAAATATGTAAAAAAACAACGACAGGACAACAGAACCATTAAATATGTAGAGTGAGAGCAGTTTGACACATATTATATTTACTGTCTTATAAAAGTATTTTATGATTTTTTTTCATTAGAAAATTGATAAGATTGATGGAGGTGACACATTTTCCCAAATTTATTTTTTATTTTGAAAATCCAACATATTATTTTAAAGGACAGATTTGCCAATAAACCGCAATATTTCATCACCATTTAGTAGTGTTTGCTTTCTGCGGAGACAAAGTTTTTGGTTCTTTTGAGAAAATAAATAACTTTCAGCTGAACAGAATAAATCGGAACAGGCGCTTGTCATTTCTTTTACCTGTGATTTGTTGTACAGTGGTGTCAAAAAGTGTTTGCCCCCTTCCTCATTTCCTGTTCCTTTGCATGTTTGTCACACTTAAGTGTTTCGGAACATCAAACCA
>NC_048411.1:1848991-1864047 GCF_013103735.1 Etheostoma cragini | reverse complement strand
GAATCCAGCGAACCACAGTGAGAGCCATTATCCACAAATGGCGAAGACATGGAACAGTGGTGAACCTTCCCAGGAGCGTCCGGCCGCCCAAAATTACCCCAAGAGCGTAGCGACGACTCATCCAAGAGGTCACAAAAGACCCCACAACAACGTCCAAAGAACTGCAGGCCTCACTTGCCTCAGTTAAGGTCAGCGTTCATGCCTGCTGTCTACCAAGAGATCCTGAAGGAGAATGTCTGACCATCTGTTCGTGTACTCAAGCTGAAACGAACTTGGGTTCTGCAGCAGGACGTTGATCCTAAACACACCAGCAAGTCCACCACCGAATGGCTGAAGGAAAAACAAAATGAAGACTTTGGAGTGGCCTAGCCAAAGTCCTGACCTGAATCCTATTGAGATGTTGTGGTATGACCTTGAAAAGGCCGTTCATGCTCAAAAACCCTCTTATGTAACTGAATTAGGACAATTCTGCAAAGATGAGTGGGCCAAAATTCCTCCAGGACGCTGTAAAAGCCTCATTGCACGTTATCTCAAACGCTTGGTTGCAGTTGTTGCTGCTAAGGGTGGCCCAACCAGTTATTAGGTTTAGAGGGCATCACTTTTTCACACAACGCCATGATGGTTTGGATTTTTTTTCACCTTTAATAATAAACACCTTCATTTACAAATTGCATTTTGTGTTTACTTGTGTTGTCCTTGACTATTTTTTAAATTGGTTTGATGTTCTGAAACACTTAAGTGTGACAAACATGCAAAGGAACAGGAAATGAGGAAGGGGGTAAACACTTTTTCACACCACTGTATATGTCTCATGATGGAAGTGATGGCAGAGCTTGTGAACCTAAATCAACATGACATTGAATGTGTGGGAATTATGGATAAAGTTTAGTTTGCCCATGAAAAGGTGCCCTGAGTAGTTCGGTGCCTTGCTCAAGAGCACCTTGGCAGTGCCTAGGAGGTAAACTGGCACCTCTCCAGCTACCAGTCCACCACCATACTTTAGTCCGTATGGGGACTTGACCTGCGACCTTCCAGTTCCCAACCCAAGTCCCTACGGACTGAGCACCCCCATTCTGTTTCCATAAAAAAAAGGAGACTGCTTGTATATTTCAGATCCATTTCAATTTCTTTGATTCATTTCAGTGATTATAATTTTTTTTTTACATCCAAAGCCAGCATTTAAAAAAATATTGCCTTCTACAACATCTGCACATGGCCACTATGGTATTGCAGCAAAATATCATTGTTCTGGCAAATAAACTATGGTCTGGGTATGGAAAAGGTTAGGCAACTACAAAACATGACTTTTCGCTTTTTATTTATTTTACTAAATCCTGTGTATGTGTGTCCATTCCAGGGAATATCAATCATTTCGGTGTTGGGTTGTTTTGATAAAAGATCTCTTTCTGAGCATAAATCATGTTTTTCTGTTGTGCAGTCAGTCAAAGGAATATCCATCTGACTATTGTTGGTTTATTCATGTTTAGAATGGCTTTGAGCTGTTTTTACAAATGAACTCTTGGATTGATGTAAGGATTGATAACTAGCTAAATGTTAAGTGCAGGCCCATGCCAGGATGAGGCCAGCTTCAGTATCATGGTTGGATGAGTGAGTGATCTACTACGCATCCATCCACCACCCTTGCTTTCACTTCCTGTGTTTGGCACTGAAAGTCGCTATTGGACATGAATCCAAAGGTGTGGAATTGTCCAATATGGACGCAAATCCTGGGAGGGATACTGCTGCTTCTTCAGCTGTTTTTCTATTTTGGAGGAAAAGCCTCTGAAACAGCATTTGAACAATGATCCAGTAGCTAAAACAGGACTTGTGAAATTGGTCAAGCATGTTTTTTTTTTTTGTGCCATTTTTATGAAATGTGAAAGGTGTTACGTAAATTCCTATTCCTTGTTTTTAGAAGGGTCGTTATTGGTCTAATACTCTGTATCAAAGCTGCTATGGTGTACTGCCTAAGTTTAAATCAGGCTCTGTGAATGATAGAATATCAAATTTTATGTGCAACTTAAATTAGTGTTTATTATGACAAAGCAGCTGACTAATGTGCAATTGCCTACTTCATCCTTTTCAGTCCATTATGAATTACTTTGCATTAATTTGTGTGTGTGTGTGTGTGTGTGTGTGTGTGTGTGTGTGTGTGTGTGTGTGTGTGTGTGTGTGTGTGTGTGTGTGTGTGTGTGTGTGTGTGTGTGTGTGTGTGTGTGTGTGTGTGTGTGTGTGTGTGTGTGTGTGTGTGTGTGTGTGTGTGTGTGTGTGTGTGTGTGTGTGTGTGTGTAGACCAGTTTGTCACATTTCTCGCAGGTGTTCCATTCATTCAAGTAAAATATATCGATATGCTAAGACACAATAAATCACTGGGGTAATCATAGAAAGTGATTAAATGGGTAAATCCAGGCACCTCTAATCAATACCAACTCCAAAGAATGATTTTTTTGCTTTTGCTTTTGGGGGGAAACATATCATTCTGGGTCGTGGAATCTATTATGTGTGTGACATGAAAAATAGATATTATTTACCCCCTGTGGCCTCTGTGGACTTATTATTAATAACGGTGCACAGTGCAGGAATGTGAAAATACAGTATGTGTGAAAGTTAAGGACTAGAAACTTGGCTGCATAGCAACATTATCTATTCTTTAAATCCTAATTTTCAACTCTAACAAAAAATTCTGCTGTGCAGTATAAACCACAACATGATACTTCTACGAGTTTACAGTTTGGGGAGTTGGTGCATATAACCTACTTTTATCCTGCTGCATCCTCTTTTCACCAAGCCATATAAAGCATAACTGAACAAAACTCATGTTTTTCAATCAGCTTGCTGCCAGATCTCACCTTGTACCATCTGACAAACTATAATAAAAACAGCTCTGCAATTCCTCTTGGGTGGCAAAAGAAAAATGCAGCATTCAGCCTCTTCCAATTGAAGTAACATTACAACTTCAACAATGACAGCTTTGTAATATAATTTGAATATCAATGGGTTCCTTTAGATCCTTTTTTCATAGTCCTGCAGTGGCTGCCGCCTTCTCATGATAAAAATTCTCTTCATGGAAAATGACATGTATTTCACACGTTCTATCTCTTGGTGTCCCTATAGTCAGGGAATGCTTTCAGCAGCCACAGGCGCAAGAGTGGGGGTGTGAGTGGCTGTCACACAGGCTGCTGTGTCAGAGAGACTGAGAAGTCTTAAAGCACAAGACAGTTCTCTCATTTGGGATTGACAGACCACTGCTCCGGGGAACACATGTCTGTGTATATGAAGGCACACGTAGCCTATGGCAAATCAATAGCACACAGGTATACATAGCCTATAGACACACAGAAGCACACACTCATACTGACACACATGGGTGCACACACAGACCCGACGCTGGGGCCACCAAATGAAAGATAACATGTCTGACAGGTGTAGACAGATGGTGACAAACGAAATGGACCCTTAACAGCAGCCTGGCGGTGTGAGACAGGACGTTTGGCCGCAGGTCGTCAAAGAAACGGGAACCAATGTTGACGTTTTAGCCCTAACTTACGGACTCTAATTCATCAGTTTTCCCGGAAATCGCACACATAAGTGTCCCAATATGCTTCACTCCCTACTATTATTTCAATATCCCTACTAAAACAGAATAATATAAGAGGGCCGCTGTGTTTTAAAACATGTTTAGTTCTGTATTTGGTTCTTAATTCAAATAACATTTTAAATCATGAATCATGATCAGCAGTTGTGGATGAAGTACTCATATCTTTAAAACTAAAAGAAATGTAAATATAATTATACATTTTATTTAAAGGCGCCTTTTTCAGCACTCAAGGACACTGTACAGGGTATACATACAAAAGACATTTCAAAAACAGCGAGAAATACTATACAACAATAGCAACAGAAAAAGGCAGAGCAATAGACATTAGAGTGGAATAGGAGGCTGTTTTAAACCGATGTGTTTTGAGATATGATTTGAAATGGCGGGATGAATCGATGTTCCTAAGTTGGGGTCGTGATGAATTCCAGAGAAGGGGAGGGTAGAGCACTGCCTGTTGTGTGTTCATCTGATCGAACCACTCTCTTTTAGTAGCAGGCAGTGACATTCCCCATCTGGACGCTCTCAATGATGCAGGAGTAGAAGGTATTTGAGAGGACCCCTGAGTTGGTATGCAGCACCCAGAGATCAGACCCTCTGTAATGTGGACACCAAGGCACTTGAAGACGTCCACTCTATCCAGCAAAATTGATGATGGTGTTGGGAGTCGAAGGCGGCAACACAGTCGTGCGTGCGTGCGTGTGTGTCAGGGGACTCAAAAAACAGTCCTAGGGTGCTCTGGTGTTGGGTGGAAGAGGTGTATGCGCCTATCCTTACCAACTATTAGGAAGACAAGGATTCAGATGCACATTGAGGTGTTTAATCCCTTTTGAGCTTTGTGACGAGTCTGGAGGAATCTATCGTGGTAAAGTTAAACACTGAACTGTAGTCAATGAGCAGCAATCTCACATAGCTTCCTTTTCTGGAAGGATGTGTGCTATGGTGTCTTCTGCTAATCGGCAGGTATTTTAGGGGGACTGTAGTGGGTCCACTTTGCGGGGTTGTAAGAAGCAGATGGAATTCAAAGCATTTCATCACACTGGTCAGCAATGCAGACATGGTGGTCTTGTTTTCTTGGGCAAAGGATTGATGGTGGACATCTTGAGCCAGTGATGGGTTGAACATCATTGTGAATACCAGTGCTAGTTGTTGAGGAAACAGTTTGAGAGTAGGCCTGTACGATTAATTGCAATTTCATTGAAATCCCAAAATATGGACTAGTGCAATACCCAAAATTGCAGATTAAAGGCAGATATGTGTCAAACCATTCTGAATGACGTAGTGTGGTGCTGCAGAGACATCCAGACTACAAATCCCATCCTACACACTAAAGAAAAAAATCTTTGTGGGGTGACCTCTGGCTCACCCAGTAGCGTGGGCAACCCATGTAGGCCGAGTTATTTTTAAATTTAATTAAAACAGCAGGTTCAAATCCGACCTGCGGCCCTTTGCCCCCACCCGTTCCCCAATTTCCTGTCTATCCACTGTCTCTATCGAATGAAAGGAAAAGGTTCTTAAAAACAAAATAAACATCTTTGTTTGGTACAAATCCTCGCAAAAAGAACACTACAATCATTTTCATTTTAATAATGATCATATCCTCCAATATTGTAAATCCTATCACAATCGCGCTGTCAGTCAAAAATAATTGACATTAGATGTTTTCCTCATATCATGCAGCCCTATTTGAGAACCTGCCCATTGATACCGTCAGGTCTTGCTGCTTTTTTCACGTTCACACGCTTGAAGGTCGTCGGGATGTCATGCTCTGAAAGGGAGGTGGGTGTAAGCGGTGCACCCCCCCCTCCATAAACCTCTGCTTCAGCTGTTTTTGCTTGTTGGCTGCTGATTCCCTCAAAGCGAGAATAAAATGAGTTTAGCCCTCTTGTTACCAAATTACCTTCTCAATTTAACATTTTAAAATCCACATGAACCACTCTTCATGTTGGTATGAATTGGACTTATTTTAAAAAGAATGCTACACTTTTAAAGCTGGTGTGTATGTTGCTCCTGTTGCTGCAGAATGAATATAGGGGAAAAACAGTAGATATTTGGCATTATTTTTGGCAGTATGATTTTATGGCCCAGAAGGGGTTCTTGTTGGCCCGCCAGGCATGTACAATAGTAGAGGAAATGCTGAGTATTCTGTCAAGCCTACTACCAATCGTGGCATTGCGCAATTCTGCAATTGCATTATATCAATTTATCAATGAGTAATCCCTTTACTTGTCCAAAATGGTTGTGACGTTGACAGATTTTATAAAGTAGATAAATGGAGTGTATTAAGGATTGTGTAATTTATAATTGGAAAGGCATGAAGTGTTGTCAATTGTAATTTCCTGTTTGTTAGAATAAGTAGTTGCAACCGCATGATGTATAGACCATTGCTGAAGACTTGCAAGGCTTTTCTATGACTTTTTTAAAATAGGACATTGATACCGTATTTAGAGCAGAGATTAAAGCTGTGATTTAGATTTGGTGAACTGGCATATTAAAAAATTGTTTTAGCCTGCGTCAAATGCCCTTCTTGAAGGATATGGACTTTTCTGTACCACTGCTTGAAGAAAGTATTTTCTAAAAACTGGCAGGACATTTTGAAGTTGATTTGAAGTCCATCTTCAAAGCGTAAACTAGCTCATCCTTAATAATAGCAGCCCATACCAGTACCCGACCTCCACCTTGCTGGCGTCTGACTCGGAGTGGAGATCCGTGCCAATTAGAGATTTAGCCACGGGCCCATCCATCTGCTCCGTCCAGAGTCAATCTCGTTTCATCTGTCCATAAAACCTTTTGAAAAATCTGTCTTCAGATATTTCTTGGCCCAGTCTTTACATTTCAACTTACGTGTCTTGTTAAGTGGTGGTCGTGTTTCAGCCTTTCTTACCTGGGCCGTGTCTCTGAGCACTAAACACCTTACACTTCTGGACATGTCAGGTAGGTTTCATTTCTGGAGTATGGCGGCCTTTTTTTTTTTTCTCTCCACATGTTGACTTTTTATTTGTAAAAAAAAATGTCTGATTGTTCGGTGATCTCGCCTTAATATCTCAGAGCTGCATCCCTCTGAAAAGCATTTCTCATTTTTTGACTTTACAGAGTCAATTAAATCTCCTTTTTGCCAAACTTGTTTGTTTGTCTCAGGCTGTACCACCTAGTGTCGTCCAACCTCTCTCCTGAGCTAGCTGCAACAGCCTGAAGTGTGTAAAGTAAGACCATCATCTCCGGACTCCATCTGGAACTTATAAAAAACAAGCCAATCAGCTCTAAAACTGGACATACAGCATCTCTGTTGTCTTCAGAGACAAAATCACATGATTAATGCACATGATCTCCTGGACATTTTTCACCACAGAAAGCTGCTGCCTGCCTGGCTAAAGCCAATATAGTATCATATAATATATATCGCCCAGGGCCCCTGAGAGGAGAGGGGCTGATCCTCTGTTTTAGCGGCCACAAGAAAGAAATACCTGGCTTGCTCGTTGGACAATACCGCCATTTTCCACAGAAAGTCTTTATCTTTTCTACAGAAAGTCGGCAGATGTGTCACTAGTCCTCACTAAGGGGGTGTGAAAAGTTGCTAAATCTAGCGACAAAGCTGCTAATTTGGCAACACTTAGTGCTGCTATCTCTGACACAGATTAGGTGTCCCTGAAGAACCCGCGTATCTAACAGTTGTTCTGCAGTAAACTTGTTAATTTCTTTATATTTGCACCGTGTAAGAATTTACCAAACCGTGACACTCTTATCGTTTCGGTTCAAGACGAATACATGAACTGTTCCACCCCTAGTAGCAAGGGAGATGAAGTAGTTTGGGGGGGAAATGAGAAAGGTATTTCTGCTGTCTGACATATTTTTAATAAGTTAAGCGTCTTTTAGAGTAAGAAATATTTCAATTATTACTGATATCTGTGGTTTGACAATACACAATAGTTTAAGCCTGTGATATTTTCATTATCAGCCGTTCAGTCGACAATATTCTCAGTTTATTGATAAATAGTCTTTTCTGAAAATGGAGAAATATGCCCATAGTTTCCCAAAGCCCAAGGTCAAATTCTCAAATGTCTTGTTTTGTCTGAAAGTCCTCACACTGAAGAAGCTGGAATCAGAGAATAATTTTTTTTTTTTTTTTAAATAGTTAATCCCTCAAAATAGTTGCTAATGATTTTATAAAAATACAAGTTTCCTTTTTTCTGTCATCCGCAAGGCAGCATCCATCTCCTTTTCTCAGTGCACCTCACTGTCCCTTCCCACTTTGTTGTCATAGGCAGGCAGGCTGCCAGTCCACATGGACCACCATGCTGATGCATACACCCCCGCTTATTGATTTGGCAGAGAAATTGTGTTTTCTAACCCTTTTGGGGGGCCGACTGTAGAAGCCGCTACTGGATTAGAGGTGGCAGAGGGTTGTGTGAGTGAGAAATGAATGCCGATTTCCTGCTCTGTTCCTGTGCGTCTGAGGGAAGGATTCTTTTTCAAGATGAAAACGAGGGTGTCTCTCACGATTTGCTGCCTATGAATGGCATAATTCAAGGTTCAGGCCATGCTAGCTGAGGGTTAAAGAATCAATTTGTGTAAGGGTTAAGATGCTATTTGATTTGGAATCTCAAGGGCATGCTACAGGGCTTGCTCCATCTCCTCTGCACATTACCCAGAGTGAATCAGCGTGTCATTGTGCCTCACAAAGATAGGAAAGGATAAAAACCCTGAAAGAGACAAATAAAGAGGAAGAAACTGAGATGGGAGAGGGATTGCAGGATCTACAATAGGCTTCAGTAATGGCGCCGGGCTTGCAATTGTAAATCCATTCACGTTAGAATTCAAACACCACAAAACTCTTGAGCTCATAGAGGACGATAGAAAGGAGAGTGAGAGAGAAAAGTTTTCTGTTATCTTACTATTACTGGACTATTAAAAAAAGAGTGAGTGTTGTTTTTTCCCAGCGTCCTGCTGGCCCGGCCTCAAGTGTCCAGAAGTGAGGGGCTGTCGGGGTCAGAGTAGGTGTTCAAAGAGAGATGGCTGGGTGGTGTGTGGGTGGGTGACCCAGGGCAGATGTGCCCGTGTTAAGGAAAGGTCAGTGGAATTACAGAAAGATCCTGTTACACCTGACTGCTTCCACCTTCCTCCACCTCAACCCCACCTGAGCCCTTCATGGCCTCATGAATGACTGAGCAGTGCACCATGGGAGGATAGTATTGTTGAGGGTGGCAGGCATCCTGGTTTTCAAAGACAGTTTGAGGTGTTACCAAAGAAAGGGGGGGCACACACAAAGAGACATGCGTATACAGCAGACGTGTGTTCAAACGTCGTGGGGGGGGGGGGGGAAATATCGATACAGCATAGTGTTTTCATAATACAATACTGTATCGATACACAGGTGCCAAGTATGAATCTTTTTTTATAAATGTGTTGGTCAGTTTGTCCCATTTTGCAGCAATAAAATTGATGTGATATGAACAGAGACATGTTTCTTTTAAGATAAAACAGATGTTGACAAAGTGTCCTTTTGGGGACATCATTTGAAATTGGAAAAAATTTGAACTTGGGAAAAAAGGTTATAAACTGCAACATATTGCAATATGGTCAAAATCGCAATAATATGGTATCATGGCATAAGTATCGTGATGATATCGTATCGGGAGGCATCTTGTGATCCCCCCCCCCCCCCAACATACAGATGTATAGATATTGTCCAGTATTTACATATAGTCGTAGTAGTTTACATATTGATTTTAGGTCATATCGTCTAGCCCTGCGCATGCATGTGCAACGCACATCCATAACTACTTGGTAAATGAGTTTTACAGTGCAGTTGAAAATTGTTAAACACAACATCATACCCATATGGTGTATATTGTTATTTTCCTAGAATTTAATAGAAGTTGACACTACTTTTCAACGGGTTTGTGGCGTTCGGGTACATGAAGTGGGATAGAGTCCAGATCAGCTTTCAGTCACAGGATCTACATTTTATCATATCTCAGTTTGGGTGCAGTTGGAAGAATGTCTCTCAGTTGCATCATTACTCCTTGTACTGAATGCGTGGCTCTCAAAGCTCGACGCCATGAGTAATTACTTGGATCCGCTCAGAATTAAATTAATTAACAATAACAAAAATAAGCATTTTCTCAAAACACAGCACCGATTAAAGGTGCTTTGCAACAGAGTGACAAAGAAATCCGCAGCAAAACCATGAGAAGAGATGAAAAAACCAAGGCCAGGAACATGAAAGCAAAGCATCAAAGCAAGGTTAGGAGAGATTGTTACATGAAAGGAAGTATACTGAAGTGTGTGTCCTTAGCTACAGGGATGTGGCAGACAATACATCCACTAAACCCACTTTACTTCCTTTTTTAAATAAACATTTTCTACCTTTTTTCTCCAGGCATTTATAACTCCTAACTGCTTGAGTTCAGAGTTGTTAACCTCATGTTGTCCTCGGGTCAAATTGACCAATTTTCCTATATCACTGTTCTTTATAATTCCCCAAAATAACATGATTGATTCCACACAACGCTCTTTGCCAAGTACAAATCTCTAATCTTATTAATTGTGGGGCGACTCATTCCACTTTATAGTATTTGAAACCCAATTGAAGTGTTTTTTTGAAATAGTATTGAGTAAAAGTTGACATATTCCAGTCTGTTATCCATCAACATCCATTCCTTTAATTTTAGTCTAAATAATTCATAATTCCTGCTTTTCTAACTCAAACATTAGGTATAATTTCCTATAAATGAGGTTTATTGAACATAAATTCCAAAAATAACTGTAAAACTAAATTTAAGAAGTTAGTGTTGCGTAGTGCTGAAAAACTGACAAAAATGTAAGAAAAATTTCAAAACTTCGATATAAAGCGTCAACAAAAGTGATTATTTTCAATTTTGACGGGAAGACAACACCAGGGTTAAGATTAACCAGATTTTGATATTTCTGGTGATTTTTCTTTTTTTTTCTCCATATTTCTACTTGTATACCTTACCACCACTTCCCTGAATAGACCCCAAAATCGAGTTAAGTGAAATATATATAACGTAATTAAATCATACACAAGTTAGGATGTACATTTTTACTTCATGTAGTGTAGGGCTGACGTCTTCTGGTTGGTTGGTTGGTTGGTTGTTAAACTCTTACATTACTTATTAAATTATCTTTGGTCGTTCAAACGTAAAATTTTTGTCCATTTGAGTATTTTTTCCAGCTGAAAACGGGAGGAGCTCTTTAGTTGGTTGCGTCTCGCTGCTATTATACAAACTCTACAGGGAGGTGAAAATATAAGCATGAGGTAAAGTAGTGGCTTTGGATTAAGAGAAGGCTGGATCAAGTAGGAAAATATGATGTGATATGATATTAATGGTGAAAGCAGTCGCGGTGCTGTTGACGTTACACTTCCTGTGAGACAAGCAGAAACAGCGGTGTTATGCCCTGGGGACTGACTGACAGGCTGAGGTTGTAAGGCAGGGCAGATTTATTTCCTTAGCTCATTTCAGCAACAAGGCAATTCAAAGTGTTTTACATAAAGTTAAAAATAGTCATGTAAATAAAACAGGCTAAAATAGAATAGTATACAAAAATAAAGGTTGCAGTGTAAGAAATGAATAATTATTTGATTTAATAGGTTGTAGGACAGATTCAGGAGGGGAGAGGGAGGGGTTTCATTTTGTGTTTATCTAGTGTTTGTGTAAAATAAATAGCGTAATGTTCGAAGCCAATAAGATACATACTGTAGGTTTGGTGTTCATTTTACAACTGAAATATTTTTTTGTTATCAGAGGGAAAGTACAAAGAAAAGATACCGCTGGGTAACGGAACCGAATTTCAGGTATTAGTATTAAAGCTGTCAAATATATGCAGCAGAGATTTTTAAAAAAAAGTACAATATTTGCCTGAAAAATGTTGTGGAGGAGTAGAAGTATAGAGTAGCATAAAATGGAAATCAGTCCAATGTGAACGACCAGTGATTATATAATTTATTGTCATTTGAAGCAACAAAAATGTAGCAAGTCTTTCTTTATTTTTAATTTAAGATAAGTTTTTGGAAAGTGTTGGGGTGCGTGCTCAACCAGGTGAGCTATCAGGGCGCCCTGAAATATAGCTTTTAAAATCTTCACAAATGTGGGAAGTTTTGGCAAATCTCTGATAAAAATGCTTGATTTTTAGTTTGTTTAAAGTCATGGGTTGTCCTTAATTGAAATTCAGTCATTGTCAGGATTTTTGAGCACTTGCCCAACTGGCTGATTGTATTTTACTGGCCCGACGTAACCGTTTACCGCTATAAAAGATCTTGTATGTTTTTGATAAATACTTTTTGGTCAATTGCAAATTAAGTCTAGGTAATTAATGGCATAAAACTGCATACTTTACCTACACTATAGCAGTTGTAGGTAATATACAGTTACATTGAGTCTATTCAATGTTATTATGGCCAAGCATTTATGTTGTATTGATATAATTTGATTATTAAAGTTGTCCGTCAGGACCTTACACCATTAAACGGTTTTCACTCGCCAATGATATGCAAAGCTGTCGGCACAAAACATCAACATCTAATCTATTTTATTTATCCCCAAAGAGAGGCTGGCATAATTCTTGTAGTTAACATTTTTTAAATGAAAGCAGGGTTTTTAATATGCTGCCATTGTCTATCAATTGCACTGCTGTCAAAATAGTCTATTGATGAATTCTTGTGCTTACTAAATGGAATACCAACTGGAGTTTACTCAAACTAATTATGAAACAAAGTTTTGTTTTTGACAAATCTGCTTTTCCTCAGTGTGAGAAGAGGCAGCTAGGACAGACATATTCTTTTAATTAATGCCAAATGGGGCACTTTGGTTTATACAATGTTCTGAATGTCACCACAGATCAGTCAAATGAAGGAGTAGCATTTACCATAGCTTTAAGTCACTTGTTCATGGACACTTCTCTTTAATCTCCACTGTGTCTCAGACCCCTTTTTATTTTTTTTTTGTCAAATGAATGGACTTGGTACAGTTCTGCTATGGCGTATTTTCCCTTTGTTACCCGTGCAGCAGTGTATTTGGTTCCAACTGTCACACCACAAGGCAAATTCCAATTAGTACATGTTGGAAACTGCACCACAGCCTGGTATCAGCACAGAGAGGATCAGGATGTAAGAGTAATGCTGGAGTGTTGCTAACATATAGCACAGAAAATAGTAACTGCTTAATATCCCACTGTAAAACTGTAACCGGTGGGACAAGAGGCTGAACGTTTTTATTATTTAATCAGTATGCTGATCTCCTCCCTAACCATATTCTGAGAGAAGATGTTCTCTGCCATAGGAGCTACGCTTCATGGAGGTTGAGTCACCCCCGCGGGTTTGACAGAGATACTTCATTTATCCATTACTGTAGTGCTATGTCTATCCAGATTCTAGATGTTGGTATCGGTTGGCCAGTGTTGGAGATATTGGCTGTAAAAGTTGTTGCTTGTATTTTAGTTTATAGCTAACAGATATTCTGCTAGCTCACCTGAGCTAAGGTTACAGCTCAGACGAGGAAGAGGCCATTAATCTTTCCATCTCGCGCTGTCACAAGCCCAAGCCTCTCGTCCATGAGAATGCTTCGTTCTGCCCGGTGATACTGTTGCCGGTTTTAATTTGTTGGAAAGAAAATAGACCCTAGATGAAACTACTCACAACCAGGTCTCTAGAGTAACTGAGTCATGATTCCTGGAAAGTGTTATCAAGTTTTTTAAACAAATTGTATTTTCGGCTTCTTGACACCACAAGACAAATGCCATTTAGTTAAATTTACTGCCAATTTCTCCAACACTAGCCAACCCACACAAATAATCAAGATTGATAAATGGCACTACAGCTGAGAGGAAAGACATGTATGTATTTAGGTGTCAACTGTCCCTTTCATTCCCTCATCATAACTGTCACCCAGGCAACTCACCCCTGCTGCACCATGCACCCCATCCACATACACACACACACACACTGCATCATCAAGGATCACCATGTTACCGACAGCACTGCTAAACAACCATTAGTTGCATGTTATTGCTGCTTTGGGCTTTCTCTGCAGAGTGCTGCTTTGATTTCCACATTATTGCCCGGGGTGGTTATCACAAAAGGCTCCACAATACCATATTATTACGATGACGTATGTCATGATATTTTGGCAATTTAAAAAGAAATGGCAATATTCTGCTATGTATCTTGCTATTAACCTTTTTTCCAACTTCATAATTTTTCAAACTTCGTATTATGTCCCCGCAGTAAAACCTTGTCAACATCTGTTTTATCTAACGATCAATTTTTATTACCAAAAAATGTAATTCTCATCTCATCATCTCATCAACTCAACACTTGACATCCCTGTATTGAGACAGTATTGCCAGAACATATTGCAATACTATGCTGTATTCCCTACTATGTTAAGCTCATTACTTATTCTGTTTTTTTTCATTCTGACACAGACTGATACAGACTTAATTTCTCCACTGATAATAAAGGAACCTTGGGTTTGTGTTTGCCAGGCTGAGTTGCGTTGATTCTCTCCTTACCTGACTCCCTAAGGCTCTGACAACAGACTGTCCGATGGCCGATAATCGGGTTGGTGTGTCGGAGCCTTTACTGCTCTTTCAGTGTTCCCTCCTCCCCTCCATCTGACAACCCCTTGCAAAACATCGACTGCTTTTTCTGTCTCTGGCCACTGGAAAAAAGCTTAGAGTGCAGCCTCACTCAGGGGTTGAGTGAAAGTTGGTGTACTGCAGACAGTCACCTGGGAAGACTTTGTGTTTCTTTGCACCACAGTGAAAGCCATAGGCTTGTTCTGGTCAGATGTCACCCTAGTCAACACATGCCTTCTATCTAGAGATGGCAAGATAAAGGCAGAGTGACACAAAGTGGGATCTGGTGTTTGCCTCCTCAGATCAGAGGGTTCTGTGATCCTTCACTCTCTCTCACACACACACAACCTGACCCATAAAATAATACATGAAAGTGCAGATCCACACATACAGGAATCTCACGCAAACATGTAAAAGACACCTCAACCAGCAGCACCATAACCAGAGTTGATCCCCTGACTTTCCCTTTGTTGGATTTATTTTTTAGTGAAATATTGGCCTATTACAAACAGTATGGTAACAAACCTGCTCAATATAAGCATTAGATTAGATTCTGCTCACAACCCATTAAATACCATTACAACATAGTGCAGTTCAGTATCTAGCCAAACGGCAAAAGTGGTAGCAAAAGTGCATCCTTACAAGACATTAGCTTGGCTGTGTAGACTCAAAATGGTTTAATCTCTAACATTTTAGTTTTTCTTATGTTACGTGAGAAACTGTACCCTTGCATAGCCTAATGTCAGTAGGGTTGGGAACCTCATATCCGAACCAATACTAGGCCCGATACCCGTACCTGAAATTCAGTAACCCAACAACACTTTTTTCAGAAATGTACCTCCTGTAATTACGAAAAAATGATTCC
>NC_048411.1:1843842-1848841 GCF_013103735.1 Etheostoma cragini | reverse complement strand
CCCCCCCCCCCCCCCCCCCACACACACACATGGGAACCCGCTCCACCAACTGAGCTATCCAGGCTGTGTGAGAGTGTGAGACCTCCGTTCTCTGTCAATATGCAGAGAGGACAGATGAAATTACATTTACTCTCAGGTACCGAAGTTTGGCACAGTTTGATTTTACACAAACTAGTAATAGAACGATTTTATCAGCCAGACGATATTTGCATTTTAACTCTGCTGCGTTCGCCGATAGTTTTCTCCCGGCATTATTTCCAGTCAGGCGTCCAGAGGCAGCTCTGTGTTGCTGGAGACGCTGCCGTTCACATGCAGACCATGCGCTGCCCCTCCAACATTACAAATCCAGCACTTTATTTCAACGGCTACTTTTCAGATTTATTGTTTTCTTAAATTATTTAAATGTGTTGACACAAAACATTTAGTGATGACGTGATTCTATCTGTCTTATAATATGTCAGCAAGCAACGCATCATCAAGGCTGTGTTGTAGATGTTGATGCACAGTTAACCATGTGCAGTGCACCCATCCATATGATGCACATGGCACACATCATTTGGGTGATATGAATGTAAGATGATTGCAGAAATGACACTGATCTGTATTTTTTTTATTTTTAAAGAAATGGCACACATTCCAAAAAAAACACCAGTGCGGCAGGCTTTACATTTTCATGATGTAAATCAAAGGAGCAAAAGCAGCATCGGCTCCAAATATCGGCTCAAGAAAATTAGCAGCCCATGTTGGTCATTGGCTAGGGCTGATTGGGGAAAAAAACAAATTGTATCGGCACTAAAAGTTCCACATTGGTCGATCCCTAACATGGACTAATACTCAGTAAAAGTATGAGGTTCGGCACCCAACCCTTATTGTTAGTAGTATCTTGAAATTATTATCGAGACCGGACAAAATCTTTTCACAAACAACACTGTCCTCACAAAACTAGTAGTCTGTTAGGGATCTGCCTTCACAGGTATACCAGACACCAAATACACACACGTTCAGTTTTTTCTTCCCTCTCCTCTCCTCCCTTCTCTTTCCTCTCCCCAAACCCATCAGCTCACTGTAAGCCCTTCTCCAGCATGGAGCCAAAGAGTTCAGTGATGCCAAGCTGAGTCCCTTAATAACACCACAGCTCTCTTGCCTGTTCCCACAGCCAATCCTGCTGTGAATGACTACTAATGTGATGGTGGGCCCTGCCGAGACACGGAGTCCATTTCCCGTATGACTAAAAGAGACTGGTCAGATGTTGGCTATCAGTCCTACCTGTTGTGAACAATGTCACATGGAAAAGACATGCCAGTATATCTCTGTGGATAGTATCATTCCTCATTGGCACAAAATGACGTTACATTTGAAACTATTCAAGAGGAAAGAGCTTTGAGGGAGCAACCAGTATTATAATATCCATAGTTCTCAAGCCAAGAAATCTAAAAGAAGAGCACTAAAAATGTTTTTTTGCATTGTGAAGTCTTGGCACTAGCTATTTGTCACATCTCTGCTATAATAAACTAGCTTCTTCATTCATTGAACAAATGCAGAATTGTCAGCAGCACAGCACACAGCATTACGTTGGCCTACGTTCAAATTTCTCAAGCTAGTCATGCTCATAATGTTTGTCAGCTGGATATCTTTGCAAAGGGAAAATGTATTCTGCATCAAAGCTTTCCTTTATATTAATTTATTATCTTGGATAGAAGTTTTTGTTCTGTAAAAGGACAAAGTCCAAATCCACGTGAGAAATCCTGATATACTGCAGTGTTAACATCATAATACAAAAGGGTTGAGTGGAAGCAATATGCAGAAAGTAATGTAGCAGATAGATAGATAGATAGATAGATGGATAGATGGATAGATGGATATGGATAGTTGGGTACCATAGGTACATTTATGACGTTTTTCCCCTGCATGGTATTTACTCGGCTCTAATCGCCTTTTTAGATTTTCCATTATGATAAGTCCCTGGTTCCTGCTAACAGGTACTGTTTCTACTATCCCCTCCATTGAGGTTCCAAGCAAGCTGAGGCAATACCAAGAGATGACTTGGGGGCGGGGGGGTAAATAGTTTATCTAGCTTTTTTTTTTGCCTACAGCTGCATAAGAAACTAATCTGCCTTCTGGCTGTGGCAACACGCAGAGAATCAAAAACAACTTTGACGTTCTGTGTGTGTGTGTGTGTCACGCTAGGTCACGGCAGTTTGCTGCTATGACGACCAGTCACGTTCGCCTCACGCATGAGACGGTACTAATCTGCGATTGGAAAAAGGAGGACGGGGGCGCCGCGGTTCAGTCGAGTAGGTACCATTAATGGAAAAACGCCATGACAGTATATCCCCTTGGGAGCATGAATTTTCTCACCAGGTTTCATTGCAGTCAGCGTTCTGGATTACATATTTTGCTTGAGCACAGAGGAAAGGTCAGGGGGTCGCTAAAACAATATAAATTAGCTTTTGGCGTTACCATGGTGCACCAAAACCTTTTCTATAGAGGTCACAATGGTGCTGCCATGGGAGGCTGGGGCTTATTACAGCGTCAGGTTTTGATCACCGGTTCCTCCTGTCCACATGTTGAAGTGTCCTTAAGCAAGACTGTGTGTGTGTGTGTGTGTGTGTGTGTGTGTGTGTGTGTGTGTGTGTGTGTGTGTGTGTGTGTGTGTGTGTGTGTGTGTGTGTGTGTGTGTGTGTGTGTGTGTGTGTGTGTGTGTGTGTGTGTGTGTGTGTGTGTGTGTGTGTGTGTGTGTGTGTGTGTGTGTGTGTGTGTGTGTGTGTGTGTGTGTGTGTGTGTGTGTGTGTGTGTGTGAAGTCTATGTAAGCATAGTCTATTAAATAAAGAGTCTTCAAAATCATTCGTTAATCCCTTTTATCAGCCGTGAATTTTCATTTCACAACCAATTGAATTTTAAACCCTAATAAAATTAGTAATAAAAATGAACTATTCCCTAGTGGAAAAACCCACCATGAACCCCACTGTATTGTACACTTCGCACCAAAAATGGCACCAAAATAGTAATGAGTATGAACTCAAAGTTCATCTCTATAGTAGTCGTATCGAGCAGTCGGCATTGAGAACCTCTGCTATGACGGTGGTTTCTCCTTCACCACAGCTAGATAAGCTGCTTTTATTTTACAGTATATCGACTCAGGGTCAGGTTCAGACTGTAAAACCTGAAATACAGCCTGCCTCAACTTTCCTTTGGGACTTCTAACACATTTAAAAGAACATTGTTATTATGTCTCTCCATAGAGAGACTCACTGTCTTGTTATGGTCGGCATGTGAACCCTGTTTGTTCTGAGAAGACATGGGATTAGGGATTGGCCATATGGATTTTTTTTTTAGTGCCGACACCATTATTTTTTCTTTTCCTCTTCTAATTCTTAGCTGATGAACAATACAGGCTTCCAATTTTCTTGAGCCAATATTTTTACATACAAAAATATCAACCCTGCCACACTGGCTTTGTTTTTCAGAATCTGCTCTGCCATTTATTATATCAAGACAGATATAATCAGGTCATCACTAAATGTCCTTATTCAACAACTTAAGAAAACAATAAAGCTGAAAATTGGTCTATCACTAGTTTGTGTAAAATCAAACGGTGCCAGATTTTGGTACCTGAATGTAAACGCAATTTTATCTGTCCTCTCTGCATGTTGACAGAGTGGAGGTCTGACACACACACACGCACATGCACAGAGGTGCCGACGGAGCAAACGTCAGCTCTGCAGTTAGGTTGACATTTGTCTACACATTTAAATAATTTAAGAAAAACAATCAACCTGAAAAGTAGCCCTTGAAATAAAGTGCTTGATGTGTAATTTAAGACTGCCGTGGGGCTACTGGGGGAGGGGCAGTGCATGGTCTGCACGTGAACTGCAATAAACTATTGGCAGACGCAGCAGCCGTAAGCAGTAACAATGCAAATATCGGCCCGATATATCGGCCGGGCGATTCTATCGCTCTATCACTACAGATGATATTGGTTATTGTTGCTAAATCTTGCCTATTGGCAGCTACAATATAACACTAACCTTCATATAGGAGCACTGAGGCCAAACATCTGCCTCCATGCCCTCCTCCCCCTCTCTCCATATCGTCCTGTAAAGCAGTAGAGCTGCGTGGTAATGGATAAGGCTGACATGCCTTCCAGGCTCTGCGAAGGCTGATGAATTCCCCTCTCCTCCTCTGATCTGACCCCAAGCTCAGCATGAACTACTACATCTCCGCAGCCCGGAGTGCTCCAGCCCTCCCCACAGGAACACGTAGCCCTGTGGTCAGTACACGATGCACCTTCTGAAGAATGTGGAAACATACTTGTTTAAATCCAAAGTTTTGTTTTAAAACCGTCTCTTAACCTTCAGGCAGTCACTCTTCAGATCAAAACTCAGACCCTGTACAGTATTTTTCTCATTGTTGGACTGTGGCAGATCAGCAGTGAGTGTTTTAACTTTTCTCTTGCTTTTCTTAAATGGCAGAGTACTGTGCCCCTGGACTAGGTAATGTCAAAACAGCAAATGCTTCAGAAAACACAACTTAATAGCCTTGCATTGTTCAACAAAGTTCAATGTTGCCAACGTTATTTAATCAAAGTACACAGGAATGTTAACTAGGGCTGCACAATTAATCGCAATTTTATTGCGAATTGTAACATTGACTTATGCATATCCAAATCACTGAGAGGTGCAATTTTTTTTAGATGCAATATATGTGTCAAGTCGTTTCATTTGGGGCAGTGTTGGTCTAAAGGTTAGCTTGTGACTGGTTGTTGTTGGTTCAATTCCCAGGATAAAAGCTGGGTGGGGAGAGTGAAAGAGCAGCGCTTGTCCTCCTCTCATCACCACAACTGAGGTGCCCTTGAGCAAGGCCCTTAACCCCAACCGCTTCAGTGGAGCTGCTCAGTGGCAGCAGATCAGCCTGTGGGTGCACTGGGCATCTTCCAGGTATGAATGTCGAACTGTGGAAATGTGATCAGGGCCTCTCAGTGAACCTTTCCTGAATAAT
>NC_048411.1:1819827-1843832 GCF_013103735.1 Etheostoma cragini | reverse complement strand
TTGGGAGTAGTCCGCTTGTTGGTTAAAGGTTAATGAGCTATTGGTTTTTAAATCAAGTGTCTTCAAACAGGATAGTGTAGCTTTATATACATAGGCATCTAAGTAAGAAATAACAAAGAAATCTTGTACAATACTGCGTATTTTAACCTCTATGCATACATGATTTAGTCCTGAATATTATGGTATTTTTTCCATCCTTTTGTAGCACTGTTTTACATGGAGCACTCCCCCCAGCCTCCCCTAAGCTAAACTTCTCCTTTCTTTTGGGGCCACAGAATAACCTCACTAGTATTATAGGTGTCTTTTTAATTAGCCACTAATGAAGACAGAGTGGAAATGGTTCCACTCATCAATTGTGCACATAATCATATTGGGGCTTTTTATAGTGAGAAGCAGAAGGGAGGCGGAGATGAGACATAGGACGATCACATGCAACCTGACGCGTGTTAAAGCCCTTTAGCTGTCACACGCTGCATTCAAGGGCTTCTCTTAAGCTCCACCTGGCACATTCAACAATCAAAAATACAACTAGCGTCTTATTGAGAAATGAGAACTGAATCGATCCTGTATCAGTATTTTTTTTGTTGCTGACCTTCCTTCCATGCTCACTACCGGTTAAATGTAATGTCTCAGCTATCAAGAAATCCAGATTTTTCCAGCCATATCTTGTAAGGTCATTCATGTGGAGCCCATGTTTTAATGCAATATTTCAGACAGCGGCTGCAGGCAGCCATGCTCAGCAGTCTGCCTGTTGCTGCATGATGATAGATCTCATACAGCCGCAGAGAACAGTGAAGCTGCTGATGTTAGGATGACTGTTACACAGCATGGATAGATGCTGCCCCCTGCTGACCCTGCCTGACATTTTTTTTCTTATTTTTGTGTGCTTTTGTATGCTGTTAACATCCCTTACCTTTAAAACCTGCTTTCATCAGTGACATTTCTGCGGGCAGAGGGGAAATAACTGTCTTTGTATAAGACATTTAGTCAGTTTAGTCACCCACAGCCTTACTTTCACCTGGGCATACAGATGAGATGTGACCTAAGTATTATCCACTTTGATTTAGCAAGAATTTTCATGTTAAAGGTGACCAAATAATGAGGTAAACTTATTTTAGAGAAATCCCCTTGAGCTAAAACATTCAGATATCCAACTGTTTTGAACGCTCCAGTTTCAACAGTTTTTTTCTACTCTCGGCCAAGTGTTACGCAACTCTAAAAGGCCTTCTGTGATTGGTCATCTGCTCCAGGTAGGCAGGAGTGGGTTCCTTCAGTATATTCAGAACAGTTGCCTTTTAATCTTCTACAGCAGTTTTCCGGTTTACAGCATAACGGAGACCTAAGATTGAGGCAAAAATTACCAGAAATATGTTACTTTCTCTGTGAGGAATGAGGGCAAATTACCCACTTCCAGCTCTAATTTGATATAATTTACATCCATATTGTGTCTAGAGCTGCAGCCCTATAAAATGGGGCCAATGTGTCATTTGAAATGCTGCAGTAGAAAACCAAAGAAATTAAAGGAATAGAATTGTCAAATGCTTTTAGACTGCTGTTTTCCCAGATCTAAGGAACATCTGATCCCAATTGGAGAGTTTTGTTTTATCTCTTGTCTTTTGATGGTCTCTCATCTAATAATTTGTAACCATATCAGTATTATAGCAATATCAGTCACTAGTCAGAATTACGTTTGATTGGAACTAAGCACATATAGGGAGCAATACTGCTATAGTGACAGCAGTACTGTCCATTTTGCTACCAAGGCTCATAACAATAAGTGTATTTATGATTTGACCTCTAATGTACTTCCGTGTTCAGTGGAGCTCTGTGACACGGTGGCTTTCCTCATCACAGAGCATTTGCACAGTTTAGATAAGGGGGGGCTCAGGTGAACTGGTGATCTTACTGCAGTGGTGGGTTATGTTGTGTTTGGGGTGAGGAGGTTGTCCCAGGATGAAATGTTAAAGGTGAGAATGGATTTAATGCGTTTTAGTGTCTGAGGAACCCCCTAAAAATGAGATGGTGCATCATAAACAGATTTTTCTTTTTTAATGTGTCAAACAGAGCTGCCACAACAGCTCCTGCAGTGAGAGCAGTAGTGCCGTCAAAGTTGTGTAACCAAACTACCACTTGAGGTCAGTGTTTTGTTAAAAATGGTTGACTTGTTCCGCCGTCAACAAGGAGTGCAATTTAACTGAACTAATGTATCAGTCAGGTATATTCATTCAATGGATTTAATAATGGATTTATAGCTGTGGGAACCCAGCCAGCTGAGGGGGTTTTCTGTGTGGTTCCATCTCACCTGCCGAATTCTCTTTAGCAAGGCCTCTATTGACTTTGTAGACTGATACTTGTTTGCTCTAAAAACTGATTTCTTTTTTTGGGAGCTAAGATTGATGACATTGATGATGATGATGATGACAGAAACAAAGTTTGGCAATTTTTTGGATAAACAATATGTTATTTAAGTCATTCTTCATGGTTGGACAAAATGAGACATTTGAAGACATCACTTTAGACTTAAGGGAATTGTTATCAGCATTGTCAGAATCTTCTGTCATTTTTGCATACCAAACGATCATCAACAAAGTAATTGTTGGATTAATTGATAACTAAATCAAATGTTAGTTGCGGTGCTAGATTTAGTATTCCCACAACATTAAGTAAGATTTGACTTCTTTTTCTTTTTCTTTAAATAAGCCTTATCTGTGACATAAGGGCTCTTTCGTTGGTCTTCAGTACATGCATAAAATGCCGGCTGCACACTCAATTTGATCTTTACTAAAGTACAAAAGATCAAAGGATAATGATACCTATATTAAGTGAATACTAAACAAAACATTCAGATTCTATTCATGTGATCATAAACCATTCCATACTCGCATAAAATGGGTTCTTTTATTTTGTGCGGCCCCAGACCAAGAAAAACAAATCTTAATGCTGATGTGCTCATTGAGCTTCACAGTCCCATCAATTCCACATAAGTTGAATTCCAACAGCTGGAGCTGAGTTTAATAGAATCACCAAATGATAAGTTTTTAAAACAAAACTAGCAAATCATAGACGCTGAGTAAATTATCTCTCCCGACTACAAGGTTATTGAAGAAAGTTTATTTTTATTTTTATTCAGCATCATTAAATTGCCCTGGAAGGATCTGCTGCAACCCCAATATACCACCTCTAAGTCCACGCAGCCCCTGCTCATTCCACCCACAACTAAGCCTACAGCAGCAGAAATGTATTATTCAGTGTCATGTACAATGGTGGCACGATCTGCCTGTATGTCTGATGTTAAGTTTGACACTGCAATCTGAATGTCAAATGTTTATATAAGATTAGGTTTGTGAAGCTGTGCATTCTTCTTTGTGTTACATCAAATAGTTATTTGTGTAATTCACTGGGAAAGAAAAGATGATTTACATGCCAGTGAGGTGAGGATATTTCATTTAGCTTTCGGGAGAGGTCCAGTTATGGCTCTCTCGCCTGCAATGCTAATATGGCTGGGCTCATCCTGGGTTGTAGCTGCCGACTTCATCTGCTTTTTGTCAAGCTTTTGCTGTGTTGTGCGTGTGCTACCACAGGTCTACATTAACATTTTGAGATGGTACAATTCCCTTTTGTGCATTTTGTGGGCTGGCTGTACATAAGAGAGTGACATTTTTTCAGGACTCCCGCAGGTCAGGGTATTGCTGCGGTACAGGAGTCAATTTCACTGTTGGTAACGTGAAAGGAATATAGCATAGAAATCAATGGGAGCAGCACGGAGAAATGTGTGTTTGGAGTGTGAGAAGATCTCTGTTAGGAATTACGTAATGAAATTAGATAGACCTGAAGGTAATGCATGTTACCTAGACCTGCAGGTAAGGTAATGCATGTTACCTAGACCTGCAGGTGATACATGTTACCGAGGCCTGCAGGTAGTGCATGTTACCTGGGTCTGCAGGTGTAGTGTAGCCTAAATCTCCAAGGTAACCTCAGTGATTTACCAAATTCACAGGTCACATATCAACTGCCTTTTTATCCTCCAGAAAGCAATGGACAACGTCTCTTTTTCTTTCTCTCTTTTCTGCCGGGTAGTGCACGAGCCTGCGAGCAGTGTGCTTTTCTCTCTGGATTTTGCAGGACAGGGGGGCAGTCACGTGATCGGGGTATGACTGGAGTATTTTCGTGGGGTTTGGATGGGAGCAACAATTGATTCCGGTGTCACCCTCTACTATACATTCATGCCTGCCACAAGAGCCCGCTTACACAGAATCTCATCAGAGTCCAAAAACCTGGAAACCCTCGGCAGTGACACAAGGCTGCAGAGGGGCCGGCTGGTGTTCAGAGGCCTTCTCTTGATCTTTTAAATTAGAGGGGTTTGGTGACATTACTTTGACATTGCAGTATACTCTTGTGGCCTGTAACTGCGGTGTGTCCTCACATCCACGCTTCATGTTTTATTAGCCTCTGCTGCTAACACACAGGGACACATGTATACATAGCATTGGCAACCACACAAACACAGGGAGCGGCTCAGCCACAGCCACAGGATGTTTTCTTCCCAGTCGGTCATGATTTCCTGGAAGCCTAAGCGGCTGGGCAGCATCTGTGCAGTGTAACAGGACTTTATAGGAGATCAGGGAGAGAGAGACATGCTCGACTTGTTCTTCCTGACGCTACTTTGCCTCTGTTTAAATGCAATCGTGACTGCAGAGAGATGGCACGGAAACACAAACAAGAGGCCACTCATGATTGGCTGGCATGATGAGGTTGGGCGCACAATGTAGTCAGCAGCTGCGGTCCTCCTTGAGTTTGGGTAGTGTTCAGCAGCAGGGGCGACAACGGTCACAGCCAAATCAGTGGGTATGCTGAAAAGGGAGCTGAAGCATGGAACCCAAAACTGTTCTACATTTCCAGCACACACATTTTACCTTTTGCATTTAAAGTATTTATACAAGGCTTTTATTTAAAGAAACCTACTTGGAAATCTTCTAAGTAACTTGATCTGCAGCCTCACAAGCCAACCGTAGTACGGAGCGCATTGGTCAGGACCCCATTAGCCAGACATAGTATCCCCATCTTAGGGTACACATGTTGCACCCATTTGATGTGCATAGACACTTAGTTTGAATACCTTCTTTTTTTATTGTGCATTCTACTCACCAGTATGCATTTTTTTCTATGCAGACTATTGTTATCCTTAACAGTCATACAGCCGCAGTGGCAGTCTCACACCGGAAACCGCATTCGTCATAGAATCAGGAAGTGGAAAGCAGCTCCCAGCTTCCTCTCACTGGTTATACTGTCTGTCTCAGAGAGGAAGTGGCTCAGACATACAGTTTGTTGCTGCTGCATAGGAACTAGGCCTACACGACAAATGTGAATCACAATTTTTTTAGCTTAGAATATATATCACGATGCTCTGCCATGATTCTTTTTCTCACCAAGTGTAATGTTTATTGCACACATGAACCATAACAAAACAAATTAGCAGTTCCAAATATAGATTTTCTTTTGGCACTTATAGCACATTGGTCATCACCACAGCCTGAGACATAGAGGCTTCAGTGAAGAGAAGGGAGAGCATTGGGATCACTTTAAAACCTATTTGATACAGTCTGTTCAAACTCACAGAAGAAAGTAGTGTTTGTGATGCAGTCAGCTCGGATTCAACTCCGATTTGAAGTCATTAAAAAAAGTTATTTCAAAATTAAATCGTGAACAGGGTGAATAAAAATCGTGATTTTTATAATGATTAAGACCTAAGTAGGGACTAGATACCGCACTGCTAATCCATCTAAGTGAGCTGGATAATCTTTTCTAATAATAATAATTTATCCTTTATTAGTCCCACAAGGGGAAATAACACTTTACACTCTGTTCTTAGTACACACATTACACACCGGCCTGAATTACACACACATGCTCAGTACCTTCAACCAATCAGACCAACAATCTGGGTGACGTGGAGGCGACAGCGGCATCAACGGGTGGCCAGTGTGTTGAGTACATTTTGTCCCCAATCTATAATTATAATCCGTGTGCCTCCTTAAAAGGAAATACAGGGTGATACTTTAAGAACTTTCAGTTGCAGATTGGAGTTTCTCATACGTTGGTTGTACTGTAATATAACAGTTTTCATCAGCATTTGTACTTTTAGATTAGCAGGCTAACTTCAAACTTTTGTCTTTTTTTATTGTCTCAGTCAAATGCAACTAAAACAGAACATTAGATTAATTGAACCCATGAGATTATTTTTGCCTCTAGGACAGTTCTGCCTACAGGAAATGTGGTAGAAATCTGAAAATCCCATTTCATTACAGTATTTGTAAATGCCACAACCTTTCTATGCTTTTGTATTCTGTTGTATTTTACTATTTTATTGCACCTTATATTTTCCCTTGTATTGCATTCATTTAATTCGGTTCTCCCATAGTGAACATTTGCCATTGCACAACGTTGCTCTTATTCCTCTGCACATCTCTGTCATGGAGCAAAGAGGATTGAACAGCAGCAATTTGAGCTTGAAGGGGCCACGGCAAAGCTGAGCATATAGAGTCATCACAGTACCAATGAATCTCTGTGCTCCGCTGGCCCTCGCAGACGGGGCGCGGCAGAGTGGAAAGGACAGCTCTTTTCGACTGAAACACCACTGTGTAGTGGGATGCATGGCCTCCCACAATCCACTACAGCTCCATTACTTAGCCAAGAGTTCTCTGGGACACAACGTCTCCACACAGCATGTAGACATTCTCATTCCAACCCTATAAACCCACGGAGGGGAGTCATCAGGACACAGAGACATTTACAATGGCCTCGCCCAGGGCCACAGACAGTTATAGATCCCTTTACCTTTTCAAGAGCAATTTCACCGCAAATAGGATTAAAACTAATGGCGTTTGACACCACCAGGTCCAGCACATTGAATCCATCGGGTTTTATCGCGCTGACATTTCAAAAGGTTGGCCTGTGTGTGCGGCAGCGGGGCGAGGAGATGAGGAGCTGGTTGACATATAGAAGACCCTTGGGACCCAGGCTTTTACTGCCAGCTCTGGAGATGCTGCCCCTCCACTGCTGTGCCGCTACCCAACCAGCTCCATTACAGAAACTTTTATGGCCATTAAAACCCAAAGACTACAAATCATAACACTCCAGTGAACATTTTCCACTAGTTCACAGATGGGAGATGTTGTTTTTCTTCCTTGTTCCACAGGCCGTCATATCGGGGTTGAAATCAGGAAATGATGATGGAGACTTCAAAGATGACGAGTCCAAAGAGTTCAGATCATTTGCAGCTTTATTCAAACAGACTTCAAACAAAGTTTTATGACACAGTGAGCCGCCTCTGTACATACACGGATGTCTATACACAAGTGACCCATGACCATCAGAATAACTGTTTTTTTACAGTGTTATTGTCCTGCACCGGTCCGTTGATCTATTTCTGTGAGACAGGGTTACCTTTAAAACAACACTTTTACTAGTTTCACACATTCTGATCTATTCCTGCAACCTGGTGTCCACTTCACGCTGACCCTGTCTTGAGAATAGTTAAATACATTTGAACCCTGCTTCATTAATGCTAACCCATCAGGCCGGGCCCTTGGGCGTGACCATGCTCTGAATGTGTAAGCAGTCCCGTCCGTGGAATAATGTTCCTTATCTCAGTTGTGGGCAAAGTAATATTCTCCCAGTGTGATCTGTCTTCTTCATGAAGGTAAATTAAACCAGGGAATGATTTTCTTCCTTTTTGCCGTTTAATTTCAATTTGTTTAAACAACACTCGTCAAGGTCAGTAACTGAACACCCGTGTATGGAATCTGAATGGAGTTTGTTGCCACGGGGATCCTGTGCTATTAAAATGTGCTCATTTAGTAGCATAGTACAGTACTTGACCTGAATAACAATTTTAGCGTTGTCCACTTCATGCTCTGACTGCGTGTTCCCCTTTGAACTTGTCTCTGTGCTCTAGCTAGTTGATTTGGTTTTCTAACCAAAGCACATTTAAATACAGTTTATCTAAGCAAATGACCTCCACATTTAATCTCTCCTTGCTCTATTGAAATAGGATTCTCTCTTTCATGTCCAAAATCTTGATTCTGTGAGCTTTACACAATAAATCCATAATGTCTTGAGTGTATGTAGATACAGATCCATTACAAGAGGCTGTAAAGGAATGAAGCCACTAGTCCCCACTATTCCACACTCGACAACAAATTCAGCTGAACAGGATGTGTAGTGCAGAAATGATTTTCTTAATTGTTGGCCATGTTTGTTGTAAAACATGAATTGCTAGGCAGTTGTCCTTATTGGGATGTCCAGGCTGAAAAAGGGGCAGAAATGACCAGCTGAGATTGAAAACCTAATTAAATTTGCATTCAGCTTTGGGTGCTCCCATTCAACCCTGTAAACACCACTTTTCAGAAATCATTACTTTGGCACACTAAAGACTTGGCACCCCCGAGAACAAAGCGAGTCGCAAAAACAGGAATACATTAGCAACTGAAATGAGATCATAAGCATTATTTGCGAGGTGGCTGTGAAATCACAAAGCAAGGATGAAATATCTCCGCCTGTGGAGTGCAGAGCTGGCAGTTAGCCGCTGTGAATGATTGAACTAATATTTGGAGTTGTTAGTTCTGCTACATTTTCTGTGAGAGCGAGCAGTCTGCCAGGTCCAGGACGACATAGTTAAATGCTGCTGCTGGGATCTCACAACCAGAGGCTTTTGAAAAAAATATAAAAGTGATGAAAATCACTTGAAAATCACTCGTGTTTTCAAGAGACAAGTTTTGCTTTTACATTTCAGACAGGGTTCAGAGCAGGGCTGTGGTCTCAATATAAAATGGTTCTGGTCAAAGTAATGTTGCAGCTTCAGTGCTGCACCCCAAATGTGTTTTCATTCTATTGGGTCAGTACAACCAAACTATTAAAAAAAACAACCATATTTCAACTTACAATTGTTGGAGAAATCCTTTGTAAAATGTCTGCCTCCATTTTAATACTTCTATTACCTCTTTGTGTTTTCCTTACCTCTTGTCTCTTGTGCTGCTGTAACGTGCCCTTCCCTCCGGGGATCAAAAAAGTGGTATCTTATCATCTTCTTATCTCATCTTTTAATAAATGGGAAAAGAGTTTTGTGGTGCCCACAGCATTGAAAAATTGCCTTTTTATAAAAAAATATTAACAGAAGCTTCTTCCAGAATAAGTGTCACAGTTTCTCTAGATCATCCACCAACCTTCCAGTCAAAGGACTATTTCTAAGGTAAAAGTAGTTCATGTTAACTTAACAGTGAGTTTTAGGATTATCCAAAGTTACCAAAACCCTGTTTGTGGAAAGACCTGTTGCTGTTAACTTATTTTCATATAATTGTTAATATCTGTCATTGCAAAGACCAAACTCTTTTTGGCTCCAATATTGAGGAGGCTGCTAAAGTATCAGAACTGAATATTTCCAATCCTGGGCAAATAAAACCATCGTCTGCATGATTCAATACCATCAGGATTAAGTAAGCTTTTTAAAGTTTTGCCCATCACCTATAACACTCGGCTCTACAGGTTAGTGGGGGTTCTCTGAAGATGCCAAAGTAGTCACTGGACCAGCTGGGAGAACCTGTCAAAGTAGATGCGTGAAGTCTGCTCAGTTTTGTAAAAATGTATTGCATGTGCCCTGTAACAAGCTCAGCCAAGCACTAAGCTCAGTACAGAAAGACTATTTAGATTGACATAAAGAGCGATGCCCCTGGAAGCTTACCAAGTGTTTCTCGCCCAACAAGACATAAGTTCATGTTAAATCACATGTGGTTTTCACCTCACTAATGCAGCATAAGGATCTGAATAATGACATGTAATTGGTTGCTTATGCAACTTTGCTTCTTTGAAAGGTGGTAATGAAAATGTGAATTGCCTCAGGAACCAAATGATTAGTAGGTAGGAGAGAGACAGGCTTCATGCTGCCATAGCAGAGTGCCTCTCGCAGACTCACACTGAGGTAGCAGTTAAGGCTTTTAAGCCATTTTGCTATTAGTTTATAAGTGCCATTAAGAGGCTCTTCTGAGATTTGCTCCTGATTTGGCTGCAAACAAACACGCTCGCTTTGCGGGAAATATGTGAAAACATGTTGGCGTCTCATTGCCAGAAGAGGCCCGATGGCTCCCTCATGGCTGCACACTGCAGGCTCTTCAGTGATGCGTTGACGTGAAAGAGGAGTCCTAATCCCTACGTAATGACGAGCACTAAACGCAGCCCTGTGCCTCGTCATTCGCTGCAGCGCTGCAAATACCACGCAGCTGTCTAATGGCATCTTGGAAATGGCAACACTCCAGCCAGGATGTATGGGCGCCGTGCAAGCACCATTTACCATGCTCTCGTATGGAAAACTATGGCTGCCATTCTTCCCCCTGTGTACGGACACTTTCCTGTTTCATCTAGCATAGAGGAGTGGTGCCGCTGGTAATTCATGCAGCACGACTGGGAGAACAAATGTTCTCATTCAGCAGCACCCACAGGGAGCTTTGTTTCAACTCTGGTGGTTTCAGACCAGAGGAGGGTGTAGTTAGTGAGACGGACACCAGGTGGCAGTCCAAGTCTTCTCTCTCCAGGCCCCCCCACCTACATCCCAAACGGTGATGTAATCCTTTTCAGACCATTATATCACATGGCACAAACAGGCTCTTTGCTCCTCTCCATGTGGATACACTTTGAATCCAGCGATTGCTGATACCATTGTTGTGGTTATCTCGTATTCATAAGAAGCCTCCCAGTGTCTCTTTAATGAAATCAAAGTCAGAGCTGATTCTGCAGTATGGAGCTGAGGGCTGAGGCGTGCTCTCCCATCTGGCCGCATATCCACTGACGCTGCTCTCTCATGGATTTTAAATATGGCGGTGACCTTAACAGTAATAAAAAGCCATTCTCACAGCACTAATCCTCTCTTCTCCAGTCTCACTAGCTCTTAACCTTTTCTGCCACAGAATAAGTGAACTGAGCTGTGAAGATGTGCATATGCTACCCCATCTCACTCCCCCCACCCCCTGTAAAATCAGCGCCTCATAATATTGGCTCAGCAGCAGACAGATTACGGCAGGAGGAGAGCATCTGCTGGAAGGAGAAACAATATGACGGCTTCCTCCCCGGGGAGCAGTGGTTGTAAAAGACAATCAGAAAGAGAGCGAGGGATGGAAACAACCAGGCTTTCTTGAAGAAACATGTACGCATTAAACCACAAGTCCCGCGGGAGAGTATGGAGAGTGACAGAAGGGATCTTTTTTTCCACAGGATTGTCAGCCTGTGTTATTTGTCTGCCATTTATTTACCTCACAATGACAATCAAACAATAATGTTTTAATCCTTTCTAATTTGATATGACAGGGGCATGAAGAATAGGAAAAATGACTTCAAAGAAGCTGCAATAAAGGACGTAACTTTTGATTTTGATTCCAAATTTACCAATCATGCCCGTGCTCACCAAACTCAAATCAAGTAAGAACATGAATACTGAAGAGTGAATACATTTTGAGAAAAGATGTTTCATTAGAGGTCAATGTTCAGAAGTTAAAGAAGTTCCGTTTTTTACTTTGTCTGGTGTGGTGGGAGGAAGTTATGAGGCTCCAAAACAGACAACATAAGGGAGCATTCTGTCTGCAGTTCACACACTTTTTACTACTAGTGTCTTATCTGTGAGTGGAAGTATCCGTATGAATGTGTTTGATCAAAGTCACTAGGAGTTAACAAAATGTGGAGAAATATGAGGTGAAAGCAACATGTACAAGATGTCTGTGCATCAAAACACTGTGTGATCTGAGGCTGTAGAACAGAAGGCCTACTGGAGAATCTCGACTTGTACCTAGTGTTATTTTTGAGGATGTGACTCGTGGTTTTCACCTCCTGAAGCTAAGGAAATCCTCTCTCGTTCACACTGACAGATGAAGGCTGTCTGACGGCTTACAGACCACTTCACATTTTTGACCAAATATGAGGATATTGCACTCTGGGATTGACACCATTCTCACTTCTCCTGCCTACTTCCTGCTACTTCAAGATTTGACTGGAAACAGTCCAGTGCTGTAGTGAATACCTTTTGTGTATGTGTGTGTGGCAAAGTTTCTTAATATTCATCCAAAATACTTTGTAAAAGATAATGTCTTCAGTAGATGACAAATGTAACAAATGACAAAGGTGGCAGATGGTCAAGACCACATCCCCACTCTTCACCTTTGCCGTTGCACCCCCGCCCCGCCTTACATACTCAGAAATGGCACATACATGGTGCTGACAGAGCACCATGCGGTGCACTGCGGCCGGTGTTGCAGAGCTTTGTAGCGGCTAAACACATCCACTAACTGCCGCTGATACGACAAGCTGGGATGGAGGTCTGTAGCCGGGTCACGAAGCTCTGTAGCAGCTTCAAACGGCTAGCAACTGCCGCTCTGTAGCAAGGAGCTCCGTAGCCGATGTCATGTGACCGGCCGGTGGTCTCCATGTTTTCACATGATATCATACGTTTTAGTATGCATAACTTTTCATACGATATTCTACGAATCCGTTCATGAGAATGCGCTGTGTAGTCTGACCAAATCTACAGATAGGTCTGGTAATGTGAGATCACTGGTTGTATTTCCCCACTGCATGGAAGCCACTCTTGAATGCTGTCAGAGTTTATGGGCTCTGTCTTGCATTTTACTGGATTTGGGAAGTTTACACTCCAGCAACCCCAGCCCATCTCCAGGAAAGTTACTTTTAGCAAACGCAGCTAGTTGTAGAGAAAAGGCTGTTAAAAATGTATGTAAGTGACGCGGCAGTCTGCTTTTACATTTGTCCTTGCTATACCAGGACCAACTAGCTCAACACTGCAGCACATAAACAATGCTGCTCCTTAGTTCCCTTCCTTCTACATGGATCATGACGTGAGGCCGACTTATTGCCTGGGAGATGAGGCTTTGGCCTCGATCAGATGTATTAATGCATTTGCATTAGAAGATGCACATTCAATAATCACAATTTATTTAAGCTTGCATTTTCAAGGGAGTTAAACCCTAAGAGTAAATGTAAGGGGAATCCAGGTTTGTGTAAAGCAAGCAGAACTAAGACAGTTATCTGGTCTCAGTTTCCATTACAAATCAAGCAGTTTGAAACTCTTTCTTTACTCAACGAATTATGCAGCAGTTTAATTCTTGGCATTTCAGAGCTCTGATGAATTTATGTCTGCCTATTCCTAAACCTTTAAGTATTAAGTATAATTTGCAGAATGTTAAGTCCCTGTGTGTTTGAAGAGTGAAAAAAAACTCCCTCTTTATATAAACCCTCGCTCTTTTATATCGGTGCCTGTGTATCAATGGCTTTCCCTCTCTGTGGGACTCACCACCCACAAAGGTTAATGAGCTTAAACACAGCTCCGAGTGAGCTTATTAAACAGACCACAGAGACTGCAGAGGGGAGAGGAGAGGGAGGAAGGAATGAAAGAAGTGTAGAGGGGGTTGTTGCTGCCACTGTAGGCCACTGGGAAGATTTCACTGTGTTGGTGGAAGTGATCCACAATCCAGCCATGATGAGTCTTTTTTTTTTCTGACACAAAGACAGAATTAACTGGCATTTCTTAGTGAGGACATCTGCCATTTAAGGAGGAATCATTCATAAGGCTGGTTGGACCATCACAAACGAGAGCGACTCAGGCTAGTCTGAAATGATGGGAAAAGACAAGATTACAATGGTTGATTGGAATGTTCAGAGGACATATATTCAAAATTGAATTATGTTTTTTTTATGGGGTTTGAAACAGTCTTGGAAAATACACATTTATTTTAAAAACCGCAGAATGTCTTACAGATTCTCATCATTAATTGATGCTTGTCCTCACACGCTGCAGAATTTGTGAACTTTGAGTCCCTTTTTAAGTAATTCATAAAACAGTTTGTTTACATTGGAAATTGAATTTTTCTGACCTGGATTTTTAAAAATTCAAAATGGATGAGGATGAATAAACACTAAATAAAAGCAAAGAATTTGGCCAATGCTGGTCTTGTTAGGGGATTTCTAATATGATAGAGTTCCATGCAGTTTGTTTTGATATTTGGTGGGTAATTACTAACAGTACTGCAAGGACTGATTATGGGATGCCCTAAGCCCGAATCCTCATGCATCATTAGGCCCTGTTAGTCGAGAGACTTTCATACCTTCCCAGAGGGAAAAAAAGGATGCAGGACTACAAAATACAGTATGTTTTGGTATTGGAAAAATTGATCAGTTATCACTAGCTTTAGTACTTAACATACTGTATCCATTCTCAAAAACAATACTGGTTGAACTATAAAGTGCATAATCCTAAAAACCAGGACCTCACAAGGCCACTGACAGCAGACTAGATGCACAGTTTAACCCTTGTGTTCCCGTCTTCCCTTCAAAACTGGAAATCAATACTTTTGATGACGCTTTTATCAATGTTTTTAACTTTTTCTTAAGATTTTTGTCACTTTTTTCAGTTTTTGTCTCTTTTTTGACATTTAACACTACGTAACACTAACTTATTAACTTTAGTTTTACAGTTATTTTTGGACTATATGGTAAATAAACCTCATTTATAAGAAATTATATCTAATGTTTCAGTATGAAAGCAGAAGTTAGGAGTTATTTAGACTAAAATTAAAGGAATGGATGTTGATGATAATCACAGACTGGAATATGTCAACTTTTACTCAAAACTATTTCAAAACCACTTGCTATAGTATGTCCTATAGTATGACATGTTATGTAAAAACACCATTGATATAGGAAAACGGGTCAATTTGACCCGAAGACAACATAAGGGTTATGAGTTTTATGAAACTTGGAGAAATCAAAGGCACCATAGAACACACATTTGCTACATACACATTTGGAGCAGAGATGATGAGGGAAAATGGCGGAGTGGAGAACCTTTAGGTTGAGTGAGAACCTTACACATGTATTCGTGATCACTCCAACATGAGCACAAAGAGCTTTTCATGACTTCATATTCCAGGCATGCTCCAGTGGGCGGAAAACAAGGAGGAGTCCAACCAGGGTGCAATCAATACTGGAGCTTTTATATGTTGGTGGGTTTTTGTAGGGTAGTAACCTCTTTATGGATTCATCAGCTGTTGCTGCAAAGGACAAGTCTCCTGTTGGTCTGGTGTCCACACAGTGGGACAAAGACAGTGAGTACTTTTACATGCACACCAATATTCCACAATTATTCCAAATATGACAACATTCCAAATGTGATACAGGTCACGTAATTGGCATATTCTGGTTGGATATTCAGGGAAAAAAGCCTTTTATTGTTAGTCAGGTTTTAGAAACATTCTTTGGACATGTATACAGCGCATTCGCAATATGCGTCTCAATCGGAGGTTTTGCCGCAGTTTACGGCCTCTTGTCTATTTAGGGCTTATGGTCAGCTCTGTGTGTTGCTATGGTTACTGCACACAAACCAACCAGCCTAGAGTTTGAAGGGCCAACAAGTCCGCCACCGCTAGTAAACCTTTGGGAATATTAGTGGAATATTCACCTTTAATTAGCCATTTAAACAGCATAGTTGGAATATATATATATATATATATATATATATATATATATATATATATATATATATATATATATATATATATATATATATATATATATATATATATATATATATATATATATATAAAAAAAAAAAAATTCGGAATGAGGGCAATGATAGAAGTGATAACGAAGAGGAGGAAGAACAAGAGTATTGCTAAAAGAAGCAGCACTACCCAGCTCTACTGCAAACATCAGCACTTATTTGGGGTTCAATTCCTAGGTGGTCCGAGGAGAGTCATATGTCAAGTCTCTTCTGACAGACTTACGATGTCGACAGCGGAGGTATTTCACTCACACACTGAAGTTGGATGTTGACTTTGCAGTAGAGGGAGCTGTTAACAACCATCGACATAAGGACCACAGACTCAAGGAATCGCTCCCTGGAAAGCTGCACTTAGCTCCACTTGCCTATTTTTCAAGAGCAGACTGTATTCTGTCATCTATAAATTTCCCCATAAAAGAGCTTGTGTGTGTGTGTGTGTGTGTGTGTGTGTGTGTGTGTGTGTGTGTGCGTGCGTGCGCGCGCTTTGGCATTTGCAGCAACTACGCAATGCATTCCTTTAACATACAGGGTAATATATTCATAGATCTATTTTACACTCATGCATAACACAGTACAGATCCTCGAGGCTTCCATTAATTAAGACCTGCTGAACACACATTTACACACACTGTAGCATGTTCTGTAAACTGCCACGAGAGCTCTACCAGCAGTCAAAGAAAGCTTGTGCTTTTGTTACTGTTAGCAGTGTTAAAGCTACGGGGAGAGGATAGTTCAAAGTTCTCCAGACTCTGTGGAGATGAAAGAGGCTGTCATGAAAGCCCCAACAGGACCTCATCCATAATAAAAGCAGGGAGGAGGTGAATCACCAATTCAAAAAGGTTCCATGTGCAAACATAGCTCCAACAAACCTTGGTTCCCATTTTGCTGTCATTTTCCACAATACTGATTGGGGTTGGCCAAAATCCTGTCGAGCTGTAGTCCTGCGTGCCAAGACTAGCAGTTCTATTTTAATACTTACTCTGCTGTGTACACAGTATAGTTTTCCCTTTGATTCCTGATCCTTTTGGTAAGGTTACCATAGGAAAACTCAGCCCTCAGTTTCCTAATATTTTTAAAGAATTATACCAACAACAGAAAATCACAACTTTTTTTTAGCAATTTTCAGTCTTTCACAACTTCATTACAAAAGACATCGCAAGTTTAATCTTTATAAGCTCCCTCAAAATCGGGCATTTTGGGCCGCTACAGAAAAGGAGAGAGAGAGAGACTCTCCTCCAGCGCGCTTTAGGGGAGAGTGTGGCTAATAAGGGCATACCGGACACATTTCTTTGTTATGTTTAGTACTGTTTTCAGTGAATAGCATGTCAAGGTTGTTATGTTCAACATTTATTAAAGTGAGTGAGGATGAGAGGTTTGGTCTGCCTGCAGCTTGCCGCCTGTTTTCTAATCCGGTGTTTCCACTTAACGACTTCAAGGCGTCTGCCAGCCAGGCTCTCCAAGCAGAGGAGTTGAGGTGCATTTGCTACCCTCATTATTTAGCCACAATTCCCCCAAAAGGTTATTACAAGCCGCGGGAAGGATGATTATGAAAATATGTTATTGTAGGGCAGGAAAGCCCTTAGGTCCTGTCAGTCAGTAGCAGGCCTGATGCGGTGCCGGCTGGAGCGCTACTCTGGGCCCACAGCTGGGACTTGTCTGTTGGCAGAGTGTTTTTTGGTGTGTGTGTGTTCTTAGTGCTTGTAAGTGTTAACGGTTTCTCCTGAGTGTGTTTATACATAAGTTTGTGTGTGGCTAGATGAATTGGGTGAATTCATTGGGTGAATTCTATATAGTTGGAATGTTTGTTTGTGTGTCTGAGCTCTAATTTGGGTTGAAGTTATGCCACAGAGAGTAGCCAGCTGATTGGCTGCTTCTGTGCTGACATCATCACAGGCTCTGAAGAACAACAAGCTCGCCAGACTTTGTCTGTGACTGCGGCTCAGTCAACAGTGTGTAATGTGCCAGTGTACCGCACACAGTCAACAAACACTGGGCTTATATTATATTGCACAATGATGGAACTCAGGGAGGGGGCTACAAAGGGCCTGTGTGCCCATCTGCACATTGCACTTTTACTTATTCAAACATTCCTGAGCACAGAGCTGCTCTAGAGGCAGAACTGATGTAATAGCATTGGTGGAGTTGAGTTTCAGTGGGAGGAGCCAACAAGTGATTTTTTCAGAGGAATAGGGATTAAGGGATAAATCTGGCATTATTCTTTATATTTCTTTTTGATAACAAATCCCATTAAAAGACTAGCGCAGCTAAAACGTAGCTCTTATCTCAAAATGAAATCAGTATGCAGATAGTGTTTCTTTTCTTTTCTATATGAGTTAGGAAATGTTTTAATATTGTCTGATTTAATGTAGTTTTGGACCCCAGGAGGACTAGCTGGTCGTCTAGGCAGCAGCTAAAGTCGATCCTTATAATAATAATTTAAAATAAAACATGTCAACTCTAGATGTATAATTTCAAAATGGGTCACATATCCATAATTTCTAAGTTTGAGCTGTAGTTTTTAGCAAACATTACTCGTGCAGGTATAAATAGTGCTGTTTTGGGGGACTTTTCCAGCCTCAGATTACTAGTGAGTACTTTTGGCAGCAGGACATTTATGAGAGATTGACTCAGTGTACACTACAGTTCCCATGTTCATTATAATGAAGGAACATGTCACCCATTGCTCAAAGGAATCCAATAATTCAGGTTTTTATCCTATCAAGTCATTGCCAGACTTATTCTTTAAATGGTAGCAATCCGGTTGTTTTTTTTGTAGTTCTCTCAGATAGCAAATGGCTTCCACTGTACTAAAGATTGTGGACAAGGAATGCTTTTGTTACTCATCAGGAAACTCAATCTTGAAGGACTTAGCCACTTCAGAGTGGCTTGATCTCCAAAGGTCAGCTTGGCTGTCTGACATTCTCGCACTGCGATTCTTTTCCTTTGGCAATTACAGTTCAACTTAACCGATGAGATTACTTCAGCCTCGGAAATAGCTTTGTCTCTGAGATCTTTGTAGAACAACTCGGCTCTGAAAAACATTTTTGTGATATGAAATTATTTTTAGCTTTCATGCTGTTCACTTTAGCTCCGAATATGTTTGTGGTTGTACTCCCCAACGTATGCACGGCACCATCTGTTGGCGTGGCGTCAGACATCCTGTCGTCTCTTGGGAACGGGGATCTCTGCATCAAAACAGATTCCTAAACATTTGTCGTATGTAGTGATACAAGTAACAAACTGGAGGAATTATAGTATGTGCCATGCAGTGAGTGTACGACTAGGCCTGCACGATTAATTGTTAAAAAATCGCAATGTTTTTTTTTCTTTTCTTTTTTTTTACTATGATTTAATTTTACGAGCCGACTGCATCACAAATGCTACTACTTTCTTCTGAGAGTTATAAACATACTTTATAAAATAGGTTTTAAAGTGCTCCCAAGGCTCTCCCTTTTGCCTTTTTGTTTTTTGTCAAGGTAAATAAAAACGTGGCAGAGAATCTTGATATCATTTATTCGCAAAAGAAATCATGAATCATATTTTTCCCTGAATGCTGCAGGCCTATGTACAATGCACATATTTATCTTTTCACTCTACAAATAATTTGTCTCTTGTGATTAAAAAAATAAACAGCCGTAAAGCTATCAACACAGGAAGACACAGATGTACTGACTGTCTTCATCCCCCAAATTACAGAAATGTAGCTCAGTATAAATTCTTTCATGAAGACCTAACTAATAAATTATGCACTCCTAAATCAATTCAGCTGTTATCATAATAAATGTATATTTTATCAAGAGTGCACAACTGTTTTAAAAGATTCATATAGCGATGGAGTCTAATCCCCAAAGACATTTTGTCTGAGCTGTACAATAAAATCTTATTTGCATATCTGCAAACATGTCCTCCTGATTGAAATGTTGGTAATTCAGTACTAGCATACACAAGGCTGTATCATTCTCCATGCAGACAGAGATTTTAATGTTTTGCACAATATGATGTAAACAGAAACCAAGATGACAACAATCCTCAGATACTCAAAAGTACTTGTAGTGATGGGTTGAAGTTGTTTTAAACGGAATGTCAAGCCTCATAACGTCTTCTTGCAACTCTAATTTGCTACATAAGTAATCTGCTACTGGGCTTGGGTGCCAAGTGAGATGATTGCGCGGCCGTAATGATTTGTTCCCATTGCACAGGCTTGTTAAAAAACGGTAGTAAAAACCCAGTGAGTGATGTAAGAGCCGATTTAGCTGCATGGTATTTCAGAACAACAATCTCATTCGCCTCTTGCACACATCACTCTTACTGTTGTTTTTATTATGTTTCCCTCCATCCCGTCTTACCTCCGTATATCTGTGTGTTTTATTTTATTCTTTTGGATTCTGGGACACGCTCTCATGCCATGTGCATATGTTTTGGTTTTTTTTGTGATCAAACGTTTTTATTTGAAAAATTACAATCTCATTCGCCACTTGTTTCTGTTCATGTTCATTATTCCTTGTACGTTGTCACAATATGTCAAGCCTATCTTTTAAGGTCCTGCTGTCTCTGTGCCAGATGTGCGAGTTAATGTTGTTGATGTTGTCACATCACACATCTCACAAAGACAAATGTAGGTACACTTTATTCTCCTGACAGCCATATTGACTTTGCAAACGCTACATTTCTCACTGCCGATTTGGCTTATTACATTATAATGAAATCCATTTTTTTCTCTAAATGAGTGTTTTTGTGTTGGGATTTTTTCAATCATATCCCTTGCAGCAACAGACCACAGAAAGTGGCTATTTTGCCTCATTTGTGTGTCGTGCGTGAGGCTTGCGATGTTGTCGTTGCCGTGGCTGCTGCTTGATGATAAACCTCCGGCACTGAGCTGCTGTCAGTCAGACAGACGAGCCTCTGCCCTGGTCATTGCTGCCTCATGCCATCTGGGTCCCTGCACTGAGAGGGGAGGACAGGGACATGCCAATGGGAGGACACAGGATAAGGTTACACACACACTGGCCTAGTGTTTGACTGCCTGACTGACTTTCTGTCTCGGGGTTGCATCAGCATATATCCAATCCAATGCAGTGTGTGGTGTCTGAGCTAGATCAGTAAGACAAAGAGTCTGGAGCTATGCTAGCGGCTCTGTGAGCCTGTACCTAATGCACAGCCGTGCTTGAGCTATATGCTAATGTCAGCGTGGCAGCATGCTCTCAATGGCAAAGCTAGCTCCATAGACAGCCCTCCCTTTGTTTTCTGTTAAAGCTTAGCCTGGTGGATATGTTATGTTCTTAGGACAAGCCAGACTAACCAACACATTTGAATAAAAGTATTTTCCACATGTTTTTGATCAAACTTCACCAAAATGGATCTCAGTGGCTCCGATGAAGGTCGCGGTTTGGTCTGGGCTGTGTACAGGCGACTGTGATCTGTAGGAAGTTAAAACCTTAAAGCAGGAGGGACCAATACTGTAAGCTGTGTCCTAATGACTAATTAGGCTTTGAACAACTCCATCTGTGTGGCCGACAAAGTTTCCACTAATGCAAACCATATGGAGCCATAACTCCTGTCTGAGATACTTATTTTGGGCGGCATGTTTGCTGACAGCGTACCACAGTATTGACACGACACTCCACAGTACAGCCCCTCCACATCCACACTTCTCAGATCATTATGCAACCGCTCATGTAAACAGGCTCGTCCATGTAGAAAGACTGCTCAGGCACCACCGAGCTGACCTTAGATCTGTCATTAAACAGCCCCCCCTCCCCCGCCCCAAAAAGCCAAACCCCCCACCTCTGCTTAATTATGCACATGGGCTGAGCAATCAGTCTCACTGTATGCTACTGTACACTCTATAGTGCTGCTTCCTTGAGCTTGCAAGCTGATTATGGAGCTTTGGCATTCCAAGCACTTTGAATTATTTAAATCTCTGTTAAACCCGACGTACATATATATCAATGGAAGGAATGGATTAGGGGTTGACATGTTTTTCCTCTGGCTTTGCCCCCCACTTGTCTCTTATTCCGAACCTGACAAACACTCCACACGAGTCATAACACAGTGCTTTTCAAGTAAACGGCAATTTTCTAATTCCCTATTGAAGCATGTTCCACAGTGGATGTTGCTTTTAGCCGTATTGGGGTTGAGATTAGGCCGTTGGATTAGGGATTGTGTTTTTTTTTCTTCTCAGTTTGTAGAAAGGTCCAGTTTGAGACATGGAGAGGGCTTTTGTGCATCCTAAAGGGCCCACCCGGGAGAACAGGGCTGGTCCAAGGGAGGCCTTCATGTGGGTGGGCTGTGGAAAGGTGATGGATCTCCTTTTCACACAAAACCCTGGAGGAAAGCACACAATCAATATCCTGCTGTCTGCCTCCAGTGCCAATAAATGAAAACGGGGTGGCGTAAAGAGATGAATAAATAAGAGGGGGGGGGGGTCACCCTTTTTCACATAAGGGGTGGGATTGTACACAAAGCTGAGCAGATACTTCATTTAGAAAGACAATAATAGTCTCTCCGTCTCTCAGCGGGACGCTTGCTGCAAATTTATGTTTGCAGTGAACACATTTATTCACAGTGCAGAAAACAAGCAGTATTTATTCAGTAAAGTGCAAGCTGGCTCAGATTTGTATAAATGTTTCAATTAAGCTTCATGAAAATTGATGGCGTAACATCCCCCCCCATCCCTCTGTCTGCAGGTTTGCTGCGCTTGACAGCTGCAGCTTGGGTGTCAAGATCGAGTGTTAAATTTGTAAATGGGTCTTTTTCCTGTCAGCTGACATGAAATTACAGTTGGGGGGGGTAATAGAACAGAGGAGCTGTCTGTCAAATGGGAAAGGGAAGGAGAAAGAGAGGCCAGAGAGGAGCGACATGCCCATCAGGGTGGATGAGTGACAGGGGGTGAAAGAAGCTCTTCAATCCAATCTCAGGCTGCCACAGAAATGAATTCACATCACCTCAATTGCACCATTACTGTAGAGAGAGCAAAGGGAAGGCTTTTCATGCTTTTTATGTAGTCATGGGAAACCACAAGTAGGTCTTGCTGTGTTTTACTTATCCTTAAGTGCGTCCTAATGATGATAACGCTGCATGTCTACTTATTTGTATGACTAAGCTAATCCTATAAGTGAGATATTCCTTATGGCAAACATAAGCCTGGCAATCAGTGAAATTTGCACTTATTGATTGACAAAATTGCACACACTTGCACTCAGATCTGAGACTACAGTTCCCTCAGTATTAGCGCTCCAGTTATGACTGCCTATGTGTGGCTGTCAAATGCTAATAAAAAGATAGTTGCAGCAAACCGATAGCGGTTGAATTTCCAACATTTTGCACATTATACTACTCTGCCAGCGGTCTGCAACACCACACCTGCTGACATTCTTGAGAACGGTGTGAAGATGCAGAACTTATTTGGTGTCTGTCGCCTCTATTAGAAGTCCCAATTCCAGCACATAAAATGAAGTTGTTTCTCTGCCGTTGCTGGCAGACTGCCCGAAGCCTCCAACGCTTTTCTGCCCTTTTCTGCCATGGAGTCCTGACAAGTGACAGGTGATCTATGGCTGTTTGTAGTCAGGGATCTAAATCAGAAACGAGCTTAGCGGCGGCTCGCGAAACGAGAATTGATAATCGAATGATGCTGAATGAGGGGGCCTGTCAGTACATTGTAAGGGAACTGACGGATTTAGTTAAAGGAGAAGGAAGGCATGGCGGATGAATTTTGGCAGAATAGAGAATTGCTCAGCGCAGAGAGAGAAGCTGATCCCCAGGCAGCTATTTCTGATGCTCCGAGTGTTTACATGTTGGTGCTGTTCTAGACAAGTAAGGACTACTGAGCATATTATGATGAGGCCTTTATGAAACACAGCAGGATAGGTTCATTCTTTGTTAACCTAACCACAGGGCCTGTGGTTTGTCTTTAAGTGTAGGGTGACAGTGATGGTGAGAGAAAGGGACGCAGACAAACGGAGTGAAGAGATTTCATGTGCGCAAGGTCAGCATTAGTGTTCATTTTGTCACCTATTTTTAATTGAGTCTTAGTCTTGTGCCAAATGTCCTATTTTGTTTTAGTCATGTTTAGTCATTCATGTTTTTTTGTTAGTCAAGTTTTAGTCAACTAAAAGTCTCGTCATTTTAGTCAAGTTTAAGTCAAAACATTTTAGTCTTTTTTTTATTTTTTTTTCAGAGATTATTTCTGATAACCATTTCAGTCAAATAGTGTTTGACACATCTCAAATATTGGTTAAATGTTATAATTACCTGTCACTTGTTGAATGATTTTTGTTGAATACAACTTTGATAAACACCTCTGGTTTTATATTATATATATCACATGTTAGATAAGAGCCAGGGCTCCTGGGCTCTACAGCACCTTGTTACCCAGACACATGTTAGATAAGAGCCAGGG